>NC_057747.1:16764531-16767603 GCF_004010195.1 Chiloscyllium plagiosum | reverse complement strand
CTTGCATGGGTGATTTATTTGAGGGAGATGTCATGATGTCCTTCGATCAGTTAATACGGAAGTACGAATTACCTAATAGAGACCTCTTTAGTTTTTTTCAAGTTAGGGATTTTATTCAAAAAAAGATCACACTTTTGACTGATCCCTACAAATCTGACATAGAAAGAAGGGTACTAAGGGCTAAGAGTACATTCTCTGTCAGTACTCTATCACCAATTGGGGGGTGCCGCCTCAGATGAGTCTGATCGACTCTGCAAGATGTGGGAAAGAGAGCTGGGTGTTGATGTTTCTTCAGAGGTATGGGAGGATATTTGGGAGAATGCAAGGAAGATATCAATTTGCAAAAGGACCCATGTTTTATAGTTGAAGATTCTCCACAGGGTCCGCTTAGCCCCAGACAGTTTGTCAAAATTTAAACCAGGGGTATCTTCAGCATGCCCCAAGCGCAAGGTCTGTACGGGTACTCTTACCCATTGTCTTTGGTCTTGTGACAGGCTTCAAACATATTGGAGCGCTGTGGTGGGTGCAATGGAGAGGATTTTAGGTGTAGGGGTAGAGAAGGACCCTATTTCGTTCCTTTTGGGTCTACCCATTCTATTTCCTGCAGACTCGCATAAGGCAAAACTTTTCAATATTCTTACATTTTGTGCAAGGAAGAATATCGTGCTAGGTTGGATATCAGAAAACCCCCCCAGGCCTGTCAGGTTGGCGGAAGATTGTTATGGAGCATATTCCTCTGGATTTTCTCACAAATATGGTACATCACAAAATTGAGAATTTTTACAAGACATGGCAACCCTTTTTGAAATACCTGGACACAGATTTATCTGCCACACTAACAAGGGCTTTTATATAGCTGTAATGATTGAGTTTCATGAGTCCAATATCCAGGGAGGAGGAACTGTGAACGTATGAGTGTTTTGTTTGGCTGGGCTGAGTTATTACTATTTATTTGTTTGTTGTTAGGTATTTATTTAGTTAGTTAAATAGCTAGTTTAGGTTTTTTTTTAATTTTATACTTCTCTATATATGTTTATACATTCATATAGGAGGGTGGGTTGGGGAATTTTTTTATTATTTGGGTTTAGTTTTGTACTATTTTTGTACTGTTTTGAATTGCATTGTTTTGTATTTGTTCTAATATTTAAAAGTCTATTTTTTCTTAATAAAAACATATTATAAAAAAAAGTCATTGAGCTATAGGGCTGTACAGTATGGAAACAGACCTTTTGGTCCACTCGTCCCAGTCAACCAGATTTTCTAAATTAATCTGGTCCCATTTGCCAGCATTTAGCCTTTTAAGCCCTTCCGATTTATACACCCATCCAGATGTTGTATGTGTACGCGTCTCTCCCACTTCCTCTGGCAGCTCATTCCATACATGCTGCACCCTCTGCCTGAAAATGTTGCCACTTAGGTCGCTTTTAAATCTTTCCCCTCTTACTTTAAACCTATGCCCTCTACTTTTGGACTTTGCTACCCTGGAGAAAGATCTTGGCTATTCACCCAATCCATACTTCTCATGATTTTATAAACCTCTATAAAGTCATCCTTCTGCCTCCAACACTCGAGGGAAAATAGCCCCAGCTTATTCAACCTCTCCCTATAGCTCCAGCCCCGACAACATCCTTGTAAATCTTTTCTGAACCCTTTAAAGTTTCACAACATCCTTCCTGTAGTAGGGAGACCGGAACTGCAAGCAGTACTCCAATAATGGCTTAACACATGTCCTGTACAGCTACAACATGACCTCCCAACTCCATTATTCAGTGCACTGATCAATAAACGCAAGCATACTAAATACTCTTCACTATTTTGTCTTCCTGGGACTCCACTTTCAAGGAACTATGAACTATGAACCTGCATTCCAACTTGTTTTTGTTCAGCAAAACTCTCCACTACCTTACCATTAAGTGTATAAGTCCTGTAATGATTTGCCTTTCCAAAATGCAGCACCTCCCATTTATCTAAATTAAACTGCATCTGCCACTCCTTGGCCTACTGGCCCATCTGTTCAAGATCCGGCTGTACTCTGAGGTAACCTTCCTTGCTGCTCACTACACCTCCAATTTTGATGTCATCTGCAAACTTACTCACTATACCTCCTATGTTCACATACAGATCATTTATATAAATGACAAAAGCAGTGGACCCAGCACCTATCTTGTGCACACCACTGGTTTAAAGCCTCCTGTCTGATAAGGAGTTGTCTACTCCCACCCTCTGTCTCCTCCCTTTGATCTAGTTATGTATCCAAATGGCTAGTTCTCCCTGTATTCCATGCAATCTAATCTTGCTAACCAGTCTACCATGAGGAATCTTGTCGACAGTCTTACTGAAGTCCATATAGATCATGTCCACCACTCTGCCCTCATCAATCCTCTTCATTTCCTTTTCAAAAGACTCTATCAACTAAGTGAGATGTGATTTCCCATGCACAAAGCCATATTGATTATCCTAATCAGTACTTGCCTTTCCAAATACACATACATTCTGTCCCTCAGGATCCCCTCCAACAACTTGCCCATCACTGATGTCAGACTTACCAGTCTGTAGTCCCCTGGCTTTTCCTTAATGCAGAGGATACAGACATTTCAAATTCAGCCAATGTTTCAGTTTAATCAAAGCTCCTATTTTGAAGATAAATGACATTTTGTCAACATAATTTCCAAAGTGGTGCACAAAATAATTTTTATTCATATATATTACTGCTGAATCCTACATGGCAAACAATTAGGATATAGTCATAGAGTCATAGAGATGTACAGCATGGAAACAGACCCTTCGGTCCAACCCGTCCATGCCGACCAGATATCCCAACCCAATCTAGTCCCACCTGCCAACGCTCGACCCATATCCCTCCAAATCCTTCCTATTCATATACCCATCCAAATGCCTCTTAAATGTTGCAATTGTACCAGCCTCCACCACATCCTCTGGCAGCTCATTCCATACACGTACCATCCTCTGTGTGAAAAAGTTGCCTCTTAGGTCTCTTTTATATCTTTCCCCTCTCACCCTAAACCTATGCCCTCTAGTTCTAGACTCCCCGACTCCAGGAAAAAGACTTTG
>NC_057747.1:16752767-16764216 GCF_004010195.1 Chiloscyllium plagiosum | reverse complement strand
CCTCCAATTTTGGTGTCATCTGCAAACTTACTAACTGTACCTCTTATGCTCGCATCCAAATCATTTATGTAAATGACAAAAAGTAGAGGGCCCAGCACCGATCCTTATGGCACTCCACTGGTCACAGGCCTCCAGTCTGAAAAACAACCTTCCATCACCACCCTCTGTCTTCTACCTTTGAGCCAGTTCTGTATCCAAATGGCTAGTTCTCCCTGTATTCTATGAGATCTAACCTTGCTAATCAGTCACCCATGGGGAACTATGTAAAACGCCTTACTGAAGTCCATATATATCACATCTATTGCTCTGCCCTCATCAATCTTCTTTGTTACTTCATCAAAAAACTCAATCAAGTTTGTGAGACATGATTTCCCACGCACAATGGCATTTACGGTCTTGTTCTGTCTACAAATTACTGATACACTCATTCTTCATTATTTACGAGATGTAAGGGTACAGACTTCCCGCGGATACCAAGAAAGTGTGTACCATGAAGGACTGTATTCAATTTATCAAGGTACACCAGACAAGGCAATCAGGAAAAATAAAAGATGGGCTCTGACCTCTTGAGTCTGTAGATCCGTGGGTAACAAGTAAGTGGATAACCATGAGTGTAACCACTGAAAATTTTGTATCGATAACAATGCTGTAACTTTTGCGATCAGTTGAGAAGCATTAGTGCTCATCGCCGATTTCGATAAAACTGCCCACATAGATCTAGTAAAACCTAAGGCACGCATTTATCATTTTCTGTTATCAGTTTGATTGTGGTGCCAAGCTAAAGGGATCTCTAGATCAACAACTATATCATCAAACACACTTAATATTTTCGCATACAGCAATCTAGAGAGTAAAATGTACTATATATTTTTATTTTTGAATGAAATTTTAGACATCAAAGTAAGTGACTGGTCCAGAAATGTGATTAAAATACTTGCTCAACTATAAACTTGCAATATACTTTTTTAAAAAAAAAGAATGAAAAAATTTGACATTCCTCAATACAGAATTAGTTTTTCTTAAGGGACAAGATGCTCAACAGTAGTTATGAAGTAAGCTATTTAAAACCCAGTTACACCTCATTCAAAAAGGTATAACATTTTAAAGGTTTTTTCCAATGAAACTAACACCATAAAGAAAAAAGTAAATTTAGTTAATTTAGTGATTTTTACTTGATTACAATCTGGGGTCTCAGGAGTTTTATTAGGAAGCACTATATCACTGACAGCAATTTTGAGATTCCTGTATTTAACTGCACATATACACACTCCAAAAATTGTTAGTTTCAATGTCATTATTACAGTAAATCTGGGAAAATGCAAATTGAAATATAATGCATCATTTTCTTAATTTGCCAGTTCTTTTGATGCCAATATCATTGCCATCCCTCTAGGTCATGAGCAGGTCTTTTGTAAATATTAATTATTCTTGCTTCTTTAATGCATTCTTCCGTACACATTTCAAGTTGTTGATTGTTACATTATTACTGATTTCCAACTGTTGCTTTGAATCATTTTATACGCTCACCATGACCTTTGTTATGCCCATGGTTTGAATTAATTCTTTTGGTTTGTAATGGTACACTTGGATAATCTGCAAACTTTCATAGGTCATGATGATTTACTGTTAAAGGTCTCTGGAATCAATGAAGCAATTAAATGCTTTTTTTTCCATTTTTGTCTTTTTATAATCTCCCTTACGGTAAAAAAAGAGTTCAGCTATGTGTTGGACTCCAAACCAATTTGTCCTTCTCATTTGGGCTTTCCTTTCTTTTACATGGGTGTATTTATTCCACCCAAGTGCACAATCAAATGAGTTGTTAGATAGTTAATACTATAATTGGAACATTGAAGATTGTGTCGAATGATTACAGCACAGAAGAATGCCATTCAGTGCATTGTATGTGTATTGGCTCTCTGAAGATGTACATTAACTATCGCCACTCCCCTTCTCTATGTAATCCTGCACATTCTTCCTTTTTAGGTAATAATCCAATCCCCTCTTGAATACTTCAATTTAATTTACCTTCAGTACACTCTCAGGCAGTGCATTCACTGTGTGAAAGGTTTTTCTCGTGATGCCATCTTTTACTCATTACCTTACATCTGAGCCCTCTAGTTCTTGTTCCTTCCAAAGATGGGAACAATTTCTTCTTAGTTTCTTTGTCTGGGCCCTTCATGATTTTAAATACGTCTAACAAATCTCCTCTCGAACTTTACAGTTTCAACTTCTCTAATCTGTCTAAGAAACCGATTCCAGGGAAAAGGAGCTTCATTTTTGTGAATCTTTTCTGAGTACTCCATCGTGTCTTAATATTCTTCGAAAGTGTGGTGCCAAGAACTAGATGGGATGGTTTTCTTGTTTTTGTACACTCACACCCATATTTATAAAGCCCACGATTCTGCTTAGATTTAAATGCACTGTGTCTGTCCTGGGCCATTTGCATTAAATTTTACCTGCCTTTTGCCCACCCACCTCACCATTCTGCCTATAGCCATTTGAAATTCTATACTCTTTCCCTTACTGTTCATAGTACCTCCAAATTCGGTCTTGGATTTTGAAATTGTGCTTTGTCATTTAATATATATCAGGTAGAGAGAGAGTCCTAACACGAACCCCATCATAAATCTTCCTCCAGTCTGAAAAAAAAAGGTTGACTACAACTGTTTCATGAAGGAGGCTTTCAGCATATCTTGCGGGAATAAAACAGAACTTCTAAAGTGATTTTAAATTTGATATCAGTTTGGTTTCCTTTTTCTGAAAAAACACCTACTCTTGGTTGGCATTCTTCCTGTAGTGAATGGCCAGAATTGTAAGCAGGTGCTTTGTACAGAATCATTATCTTGCCTGTGATTTGTGTTCTTGTACCTCTGCCTGTACATCTTGAGTTCTGATTAACTATTTTCCTGATGCACTGTTGGATTGCATGAGCTATCCACTAAAATTCCCCTCTTCGTATTTTGCACTGTATTATAAAACCATTGTTCCACTTATGATGCTAGCCTCCTTCAGCTAGCCTCAGCACCTACTCACATTAAAAATAATTTATTATTCATTATCCATTCTCTCTTCCTCTCCAATTTTCTTCAACCTCTTTTGTGTTTGTACCTCCAGCTCCACTCCAACAGTAAATATCAACTTTAAATATTAAGTAGAGCAGTGCAGTGGCTCAGTGGTTAGCACTGCTGCCTCACAGTGCCAGGCACCTGGGTTTGTGTAGAGTTTGCACATTCTCACTGTGTCTGTGTGGCTTTCCTCCGGGTGTTCCAGGTTCCTCCCACAGACCAAGAATGTGTAGGTTAGGTGAATTGGCCATGCTAAATTGTCCAGTGTCCAGGGATGTGTAGGCTAGGTATGTCAACCATGGTAAATGCTGGGTTAAAGGGATAGGGTGGGCATCTGGGTCTGGGTAGAGACTTTCAAGTCATTTAAAACCTTCCACTATCTACAATCCTTTAAATATGAATCCTCATTTTAAAAAAAAATGTAGCATCTTCATAATCTGAGGATTTTGCATTGAAATTCCAATTAGTTTTCTTTTTAATCTATGTTTGTTTGTTCCTTTCTGTGTCGTGATTACCACCAGTGATTAGTGCTGTGTTGCTCTTTACTGATGCCAGCAAAGAGTATCAGTGGAAGCAAGATAAAAATCAATGATTATAATTGGGGTGCTTGAGAACTGTTTTCATCCTAGTGAGCTTTGTGTCACTGCTAAATTAGATGCTTATTGCAGTCATTGAAAACAAAGCTGATGTTCTCATCCTGTCACAATACCATAATATTAGTGGAGTTATTTTTTCTACATGTATTCCCAATGGGAACTCTGCATATTGGTCATTCAAATACATGCTGTTTAAAACTTTCTGACCGTTAATTTCAGTGGTCAGGAAGTCATGCTCAGCATGTGCTCAACTTTTTAATTTGCATTCCCAGTGGGTGAGACTTCCTGTGAGCTGAATTAAGTCAGAAAATTACCGCTTATTATTATAATAATTGCCATTTGGGCCAGGCATCCAGAATGACAAATTGAAAACCCACAGTTGAATAATTAACCCTCTGCAGTACATGGGTTTTGAGAATTGTACAGAACAATCTGTCTATCTCCGTCTTGAATATATTCAATGACCCAACTTCCACAGACCTCTGCAGTAAAGAATTCCATAGATTTACTACCATCTGAGGGATGAAATTCCTCCTCATCCAAATCTTTAAATGGATGATCCCTTACTCTGGGATTATGCTCACTGGTTCTGGACTTTCCTACAAGGGGAAATAATTTCTGTGTATCTAATTTGTCAAGCCCTGTAAGGATATTATGTTTAAATAAGGTTTCCTTTTGTTTTTCTAAATTCTAATGAATAAAGGCTTGGTCTGGCTAGTGCCTTGTATAGATATAGGAATACTCGCCTTTTTTATACTCTACTTTGTTTGAAATAGAGGTGACCATTCCACTTGCCTTTCCCAATATGTGCAGAACTGCTTGGCACAAACTGTGATCTATGCACAAGGACCCCCAGATCCCTCCGTGCCATAGCTTTCTGCAAACTTTCTTTATTTAAACAATATTTAGTCCTCTTCTTCCTGCCAAAGTGCATAACTTCATATTTTTCTATATTATATTCCATCTGCCAGTCTTCTTCCTATCGATAATTTAAGCTTATTCCTTTGATTTAATTTAATGTATTCCTTTGATTCTTTGTGTCATCCTCACCATTTGCCTTCCTACCTTGTTCAGTGCCATTCACAAACTGGTCAATAGTCCATTCACTTCCCTCATACAAGTGATTAATAGGTATTGTAAATAATTATGGCCCTTGCACTGAACCCTGTAACACTCCACTAGCTACAAGTTGCTGTCCTGAAAGTGTGCCCTTATCCCAACTCTATCTTATGTTCGTTAGTCAGTCATCTATCTATACTAATATATAATCCCCAACGCCAGGGCGTTTAATTTATTAAGTAGCCTAATGTACAGTATCTTATCAAACACCTCTTGGAAATATGAATGTATTACATTGACTGGTTCCTATTTATCTATCCTGCATGTTGCCTCCTTAAAGAAAGCTAAGAGATTTGTCAGACATGATTTCCTCTTTATGATGCTGTGCTAACACTGCTTGATTATATTATGTATTTCCAAATGCTTTGTATTATGCTTTGTATAGATATTTGATTTAAGATAGCTGTCCAACCTGTTGCCTGTGTTTTTGTCTCCTTCTGTTTTTGAATAAGTGTGTTATTTTGGAACTTTTCTAATCCTTTGGGACTTTTCTACAATATAAAGGTTCCTGGAAGATTATTACTAGATCCATTACCTCTATGGCTACTTCCTTTCATATCCAAGGATGCAACCCCTTATATCAAACTATCAGCCTTTAATCTAACCCCATTCATTTCCCTTGTACATTTTTCTTTCATGATATTTCTTGTTTTTATTTCGTCTCTGCTTTTGTCCCTTGATTATTTAGTGTTTCTGGAATACTGTTAGTATATTTTGTCATGAAGATTGATGCAAAGAATTTATTCAGCTCTTCAGCCATTTTCTACATTCCAATATTGTTTACCTATTCTCATTCTCTGAGAGATTTATGTACACTTTGACGTAGCTTTGCTTTTGATACAATTAAAGAGGCTACTGTTGTCCATTTTAGTATTACTTCTAGATATCCTCACAGTTTATTTTCTCCCATTTGTTTGGCCATCTGCTGTCAATTTGCCATGTTGTATGTATCCATTTTTTTTCAATTTGAAGTTATGATTAGATTAGATTACTTACAGTGTGGAAACAGGCCCTTTGGCCCAACAAGCCCACACTGACCCTCCGAAGAGCAACCCACCCAGACCCATTCCCCTACATTTACCTCTTCACCTAACACTACGGGCAATTTAGCATGGCCAATTCACCTAACCTGCACATTTTTGGACTGTGGGAGGAAACCGGAGCACCCGGAGGAAATCCACACAGACACAGGGAGAATGTGCAAACTCCAAACAGACAGAGGCGGGAATTGAACCCGGGTCTCTGGCGCTGTGAGGCAGCAGTGCTAACCACTGTGCCGCACATGAAGTTATCTTTAACTTCCTTGATTAACTATCATTGTTTTATCTCCTTCCTTGAATCCTTCCTCCTCACTGGTATATATTTTTGTTGTGAGTCATGAATTAACCCCAAACCTGGGGCTAAGGTCATGGTTCATCAGGCAGCAATGATCCCATGGTCCTTTCTGCTTGAGATACTAAGACAAGTTAGACTCAGAAGGCATCTTGAAGCAGTGGAGGAATCAGAT
Organism: Chiloscyllium plagiosum; assembly: GCF_004010195.1. NCBI lineage: Eukaryota > Metazoa > Chordata > Chondrichthyes > Orectolobiformes > Hemiscylliidae > Chiloscyllium > Chiloscyllium plagiosum. The sequence continues at coordinate 16,757,929 of NC_057747.1, read as the reverse complement.
CAATGGTGCCTTTGTAAGATACTCCATATCTGCAGCTAAGAAAGACTATCCAACAGCAGAATCTTTATCCAAGTCAACATGCGTGCTGCCCAGCTGCTAATTAATCAAAAACCAGCTCCACTGAATGGGATATGTCATTCGTGAGTCTATTACCAGACTCCTGAGCAAACTGTCCTCAGACCTTGGTCAGGAAGAACATTTCTAGATGGACAGTAGAAATGCCCTGGGGATGTCTACAAAGCATATCAGAAGAGGTCAAAACTCCTCTCAAATTATGGAAGTCCCTTCCCTGGAACTACCCAAAATAAAAATTGTTTATTCAAGAAGGAACCAAACATATAAAATGACTTCATTGGGAACTTGTTGACTTGTTGACGAGAGTATGTCAGCCGAAAAAAAAGTTCATCTGCCAGACCCTTCCTTCAAACTCCATTTTCCCCACGTGTGGCAAAGTCTGAAGATCGTGCATTGCATTCTGAAGTGGCTATTACGTCCATGGAACTGGAGTCAAAAGAGGTCACCCTCGATGTCTGGGGACTACTGAAGAAAATTGAAGGACATGCCTGAGACTGATTGCTGGTGGGGCACGATAATGGGAGGCCTTCTAGTGCAGGTGACCTTAATGCCTTGCAGGATGGAAAAAGTCTCCTTGGAAGGTTAACATTTTACCAGCCCTGGTTTGATAGGTGATGTCACAATAAGGAAGGGGAACAGAACAATTAGTTACCCCTCTGCATTGGAATTAGTTAGAACTGGAAACAAAAGGGTGGAATTGGTTTCTGACCCACATTCCACTCCCTCAGGTGGCGCAGATTTCAGGCACGTACTTTTCTATTTAAATTAGATATACTTTCCTTATCTCTAATGTATAATAATATATTCATAATCTTCACTATTGTCCCCATCATTATTACTTACATACTTACCCACTGTTAACTACTTCTCAGTAGACTACTTCTCAGATTCTTTCATCTCCACTTATTAATTTTTCTTGACATCTCAATATTGGTTAACCTTAGCTGGCTTTCTGGTTTATGCAATTTTTGTTGGAGACTAAAACTGAGCAGCTTAATTGAAAGAAGCTTGATTTCCTAATTGAAAAGGTATGGATAGACTTTCCACCAACATTCCCTTTAGGTGCATGGCTGTGCGGGAATCTAGAACTTAGTTTTTGCAGAGGTAATAATATTGTTCTCGGATTAACCCTTTAAGATGAGTGCATGTGTGCATTAAAGGAAACGCACAATAGAACAAATAAACGGTGTGCAATAGAGTGCAGGGTTATTTTCAAATTCATTCATGGGATGTAGGCATCACTGGCCAGGCCAACATCTATTGCCAATCCCTGATTGCCCAGGGGACAGTTGAGAGTCAACCGCATTGCTTGTCTCTGAAGTCACATGTAGGCCAGACCAAGTAAGGACAGTAGTTTCCTTCCCTAACAGGCATTAGTGAACTAGATGAGTTTTTCCAGCAATCAACAATGATTTCATCATCATCATTAGACTCCTAATTCTAGATTTTTATTGAATTCAAATTCTACTATCTGCCTTGGCAGGATTTGAACTGAGGTCCCCAGAACATCATGTCACTCTCTCGATTAATTGTGATAATTCCAGTAGGCCATCACCTCCACAATTTCCCTTTGATCCTTCATTGAGTTATAGAATTTCAAATCAGAATTTTACAATACAGAAGGATGCCATTTGGTTCATCATGTCTGAACCTGCTTTATGTTCCTCATGGTGCACTCTTCACGTCCTCCCAAAAAACAACTGGGATTGCCAACTTGGGCCATCTTCCTGGAGGTAGCTCCAAATGACTTCTTGCCTGCAATTGTCTCACCACCACACTGTGGCTGTTGGGGTGCCTGACAGACCTATCCTTGCCTTGTACCTTCATGCTCCAATCAGTAAGCAAACAGACTTTAGAACACCATTTTTAGAAACGAATTATGGGATGCCAGCATTCCTGGCAAAGTCAGCATTTGTTGCCCATTCCCAATTGCCCTAGAACTGGGCCATTTCAGAAGGCAATATTCTTCTATAAAGGAAATTAGTGAACCAGATCAGTTTTACGACAATTGATGGTGTGATGCTCAACATTACTAAAACCATCTAATTGAATGTAAATTTCACCACCTGTTGTGTTGGATTATTATTCCAGTGACAGTCTACACATTGTCTCCTCCTTTCTGAGCATATCAGCCATTTTGCTGAAAAAAAACTAATGAACAGCACATTCAAAGAAAATTGAATCACTTTTTAAAATTGACCTTGTGATTTTTCTCCTGGGTCAGTGGCAACTGTTTTCCTCGTTCTGGAAGATCTTAGGGCAGTCCTGGAACATTGGCAATTCTATCTGCTACTTAACTGTTCAGTTGATCCAACAGCTATTAATAATTTAGAGGTTCTGATTTCAACTCTTTCCATCTACAAATCTTGATTACTTAAATCACCCAGTAGCGGATCAGACCTGAACAGGTGCTGTTTGACAGAGGCTGTTCCCTTTTAGAGAATGATAAACATTGTGAACACAATCATTATGACAAATACACAGAAACCCCACACCACTTTCTAACCTGCAGTTAGGAGTTTGAAGCGCTGAGTATATTTTAAGTCTTTCTTTTTGTGAACTTCCGTTAAAAAGCTTTTTTTCCTATCTGCCAACTTAGATAGTGATAGAATGTGTCAAATGTTTAATTTAGGTTCATAAAGTTCTGTCTCTTAGAATAATGTGAGGAAAAGTAAAGGACACTGCTTGAAAATCTAAATTATAATTCAATAATTTATAATGAATAGCAAATTGCCAATTACAAGTGTAAAACACTGGCTAACTTCTAGTTGGTTTTAAAAAAAAACTATTTACAATTGTAATACGAAAAGATGGGTGACAAATTTGAGACTGGTTCTCTCCGAGAACATCAGAAGATCAGACAAAATCTTACAATGGTTGAATATTCTAGTTGACAGTGCTGTTTGGGGGAATTCTCCAAACAGTTTTGCTTCTGCCTGCATTTTCATTTCTTGGAAAGAGCACAGACTTATTCGAATGTTCTACTAAGCAGATGGCACAGTATAACATGTAGTACCATTTATTGCTTCTATGATTCAGCTGTTTGATTGTCCAGTAGACATGAACACCTGACAATAGACCAGAAACTGTTAGAATTTTGTGCTGTTCTACTGATGTCCTGTGATTATGAGTATGATCTGTGATAACGTGATCTGTCACAGTATGCTTTAAGGGTCCGAAAATGTAAGAGAAAGATCTAGCCCCTTTCCCTACTTGGTAATATGGGCATAATTATATTCGTAGTCACTGTATTCATAATTTTAAGGCGAGAAGGTAGCTGTCAGGAGGTTGCAAAGCAGGTACTTAGTTGATACGTTTTTAATAGCTGTTTTCCAAAGGATCTCCTTCAAGCTATCAAGCTGTGTGCACCATTTACATATTCCCATTTAGATTAAATGTGATCAGAAAGCTCAGAATTCTTCCAGCTGATAGCCTTTTAACCTAAGGCAGTGCAAGTGGATGAGTGACATTACTGTCAAGGAAGCTTTGTTGGAGTTGATTCCTGATTGATGATATAGTAGATCTTCTTGGCCAATGTTGACCAATCCACTATTGCTTGCAATGAATTGGTAAGTGTTTATCTTACTGATCCAGAAAAGCAGGGAAGGTAGTTTGGACTCCAGGGTTGCATATTGTTTGAGTCTGGTGTCATAATCAGTGTAATCGCCAGTATTACTGAGCTGTGTGACAATTCTGTTGCTCCCTGGTGGTCACCTTCTTTTCCCAGAGTTATTACTTGCCTCTGCCTCTGTTATTGTGTGGCTAATGTTTCCTTAAAATATAGGTGATGGCACGATGGCTCAGTGGTTAGCATTGCTGTCTCACACTGCCAGGGACACGGGTTCAATTCCACTGGGGTGACTGTCTGTGTGGAATTTGGACATTCTTCCCATGTCTGTATGGGTTTCTTCCCCCAGTCCAAAGATGTGCAAGTTTGGAGGACTGGCCATGCTAAATTGCCCTGAGGTGTCCAGGGATGTGTACGTTAGGCATGTCAGCCATGTTAAATATAGGGTAGGAGGATGGGTTTGGGTGGGATGGTCGGTGTGGACTGGTTGGGTCGAATGGCCTGTTTCCATACTGTATGGATTCTATATTCTACATTTAATTCTCTGACTTTCACAGACAGTTCCATGTAGGTTTAGATCACGAGAACAGAAATATCCTTCTGAAATTTTACACAATTCATGATTTGTATCATTGAGAGAAAAGAAAAAAATAATATTGGCCTGCAGTACATTCAGTTGTATGGGTGAGAATTAAGAAAAGTAAGGCTGTAATACTTGAACTCATCCTATAAGTGATTGCTGTGAAACTGGACTAGCATTTTCCCAGTTTGCTATCTTATGTGACATACAATGAAGAAAGTTTTTTCCACTTTAATACGGTTTATCTTTTGCATCGTCATATGTCATATTCAAAACATTATTTTGGAGGGCAACCTTTTATATGTGCAAAAGAAATATTGTAGTTTTGCCCTGTCTTCAGCTCCAGTGCAGATGTGACAATTCTGTTTCCTTGTAAAAATCATACAAAAATGTTAAGAGGAGAGCATTGTTTGTTCTGTCCAATACAAAATTGCTATGGAAAAGTTGAGAGCTTGCGAGCAGGTGTAGTTTGTACTTAATGCAAAGCATCCCACCTGGGGTCCTGCGATATCCTTGTTGGAGCATTTCTCTTTCTATTTTTAATTAGAATAAATATCATAGACTGTAGGGAAATGGATGGTGACATCTTGCAAAATGTCCAGATTACAGAGGAGGAAGTGCTGGATGTCTTGAAACGGTTAAAGGTGGATAAATCCCCAGGACCTGATCAGGTTTACCCGAGAACTCTGTGGAAAGCTAGAGAAGTGATTGCTGGGCCTCTTGCTGAGATATTTGTATCATCGATAGTCACAGGTGAGGTGCCGGAAGACTGGAGGTTGGCAAACGTGGTGCCACTGTTTAAGAAGGGCAGTAAAGACAAGCCAGGGAACTATAGACTAGTGAGCCTGACCTCAGTGGTGGCCAAGTTTTTGGAGGGAATCCTGAGGTACAGGATGTACATGTATTTGGAAAGGCAAGGACTGATTCGGGATAGTCAAC
>NC_057747.1:16686114-16752658 GCF_004010195.1 Chiloscyllium plagiosum | reverse complement strand
TTACCTCAGATTACAACAGGATCTTGACCAGATGGACCAATGGGCTGAGAAGTGGCAGATGGAGTTTAATTTAGATAAATGTGAGGTGTTGCATTTTGGGAAAGCAAATCTTAGCAGGACTTATACACTTAATGGTAAGGTCCTAGGGAGTGTTGCTGAACAAAGAGACCTTGGAGTGCAGGTTCATAGCTCCTTGAAAGTGGAGTCGCAGGTAGATAGGATAGTGAAGAAGGTGTTTGGTATGCTTTCCTTTATTGGTCAGAGTATTGAGTACAGGAGTTGGGAGGTCATGTTGCGGCTGTACAGGCCATTGGTTAGGCCGCTGTTGGAATATTGTGTGCACTTCTGGTCTCCTTCCTATCAGAAAGATGTTGTGAAACTTGAAAGGATTCAGAAAAGATTTACAAGGATGTTGCCAGGGTTGAAGGATCTGAGCTACAGGGAAAGGCTGAACAGGCTGGGGCTGTTTTCCCTGGAGCTCTGGAGGCTGAGGGGTGACTTTATAGAGGTTTACAAAATTATGAGGGGCATGGATTGGATAAATAGACAAAGTCTTCTCCGTGGGGTCGGGGAGTCCAGAACTAGAGGCATAGGTTTAGGGTGAGAGGGGAAAGATATAAAAGATACCTAAGAGGCAACGTTTTCACGCAGAGGGTGGTATGTGTCTGGAATGAGCCGCCAGAGGTTGTGGTGGAGGCTGGTACAATTGCAACATTTAAGAGGCATTTGGATGGGTCTATGAATAGGAAGGATTTGGAGGGATATGGGCCGGGTGCTGGCAGGTGGGACTAGATTGGGTTGGGATATCTGGTCAGCATGGACGGGTTGGACCGAAGGGTCTGTTTCCATGCTGTCCATCTCTATGACTCATAGAACATGGAGCCAGTCACACGATCAGAGATGCATTCATTACATTGTCGAGGATTGACATTTCACTAGCCAGTTTTTGACTCCTACAATCTTCCATTGAAAATAGTGAATAGTGTTAGATTGCCCAAAGAAACACAATGGCCAAGTGCCCAAGCTTTCAAAGCACTGTGAGGGTGACAGCACTAACAAGATAAATATTTAGTGAAGGCCTTTAATGAACGCATAATTTTTAAGACAAAATAATTTGCACCAACTATCTGTTTTTCAGAAAATTATTTCGAATTGAGTAGAAATCTTTTTAAAGTCTTTTTTGCTAATGCCTCTTGGTAAAGCCATATTATGCAGCACTCAGTTTTCTAGTTAGATTTTGAAGCATAGTTGAAAATGATTGTTCTATTGTGGGGAATACGTGCACTATTTGAAAAAAACGAACACTTCTGCTGAGCATAAACATAAGGAGGTCTCTGACCTGTATCCACCTGAGTTTTTGTACAGTATTTTACATCAACAGTTATAGAGTCATAGGGATATACAGCACAAAAACAGACCCTTCGGTCCAACTTGTCCATGCCGACCAGTTAGCCCGACCCAATCTAGTCCAATTTGCCAGCACCCGGCTCATATCCCTCCAAACCCTTCCTTTCATCAACCCATCCAGATGCCTTTTTAACGTTACAATTGTACTCGCCTCCACCACTTCCTTTGGCTGCTCATTCCATACATGTACCACCCCTCTTACGTCTCATTTACATTTTTCCCCTCTCACCCTAAACCTGTACCGTCTAGTTCTGGACTCCCCCACCCCAGGGAAGAGACTTTGAGGTCACCCCTCAGCCTCCGATGCTCCAGGGAAAACAGCCCCAGCCTATTCAACCTCTCCCTATAGCTCAAATCCTCCAACCCTGGCAACATCCTTGTAAATCTTTTCTGAACTCTTTCAAGTTTCACAACATCTTTCCGTTAGGAAGGACACCAGAATTGCATGAAAAGAAATACAGATTGAAGGGAGTAGTTCTTCTGGCTGACTTTCCACTTTCTAAATGACATTTCTGACAGTGTGTAGGACAAGCAGCAAAATCTCTCACCTGTGTAGTTGCTTCAGTTCATAAAATCAATGGAGTAAACTGTACTAAACAGTACTAATCCTTGTTTTATTTTTCTTAAATAGATTGCCCGTTTGCAGATAATCTTTCCTCTTCCTGTGATTTTCCAAAATCTTTTCAGACGCAACAAAAGTGAATGGGTGGGTTGGGGGAGTATTAGTGAAGATTAGTTTTTAATGCTGACATTGTAATATTTGACAAACAAAAGAACTGATTGTTGCGAGTTTTGAGAAGATTTGTAGCTCAGGTTGAGGTTCTGGCTGCAGGTTTGCTCGCTGAGCTGGAAGGTTAATTTCCAGACGTTTTGTCACCCTACTAAGTAACATCTTCAGTGGGCCTCAGGCGAAGCAGTGCTGATAATTTCTGCTTTTTATTTATATGTTTGGATTGCTTTGGGTTGGTGATGTCATTTCCTGTGGTGAAGTCACTTCCTGTTCTTTTTCTCAGTGGTGGTAGATGGGGTCTAACTCGATATGTTTGCTGATCGAGTTCCGGTTGGAACTGGAACTCTATTACCAAACACATCTAGTTAGACCCCATCTACCACCCCCCTGAGAAAATGTAAAGGAAGTGACTTTACCACAGGAAGTGACATCACTGCAGAAAATGACATCACCAACCCAAAGAAACCCAAACATATAAATAAAAAGCAGGAATTATCAGCAGTGCTTTGCCTGAGGCCCACTGAAGATGTTACCTAATAGGGTGACAAAACATCTGGAAATGAACCTTCCAGCTCAGTGAGCAAACCTACATCCAGAATTGATTGTCTAGTATTGGTAGTCACAGTGCATTGCAAAATGGTTTCAAGTGGAAATTTCTGATCCATCATGACACCCAGTTCTTCTTGAATTGCAGCTGATGACCGAAGCATACCAGTTTAAAAATTAAAATGGAAATACAGTGAATGTGATAGTATTGCTTCTTTAAATATCATTGACTGAAATGATTTATGGTTTTTTGTTTAGTTGTATAATTTTCTGTATGGACATTTCAAACACATTACATGTACCCTTGAATGTCACTACCTGCAGTTTTAAAAGCTATATATGTGTATGTGGGAAAGATGGGCAATCCAAATGGAGCTCCTTCTGTAATCTCAATATCCTATATATAATCATCTTACCATGTCAAGGGATAATTTAATAAGCTGTGATTATTCAGCTCTGGCAGTTTGCCCAGCAGTTCCATGATGTTATCACAAAGCAATCAGAGTTCATTGCTTGGCATTTGAATTTAGAACTTTTTTTTATATAAATAGATTTGAACAATCTAATGACTACCACCCAGTAAATTGAGACAGGTGGGGAATTAGATTTATTGTGTTGGAAAATTCAAATATACTGATTCTTTGCTGCTGTTCTGTATTTGAAGATTCATTTGCCAAGGTCTTTGTTGTTGTGCCATGAACGTAGAAGCTGTCGACTTTCTGATGAGATAATTTGACTGGTATATTCTCTGATTCTGCACATAATTCTTTTCTATCAAACTCTGTGACGTCTGAACCTTATTACTGCTATCTGTTTAAAAAGACATTAAATTATACCACATACTGTACTCTTTCTTCCCCCAGACCTAAACAAATAAACTGGTTTTAAGACTCATCGCTTTGTTCTTCTTTTAACAGTTTATAAGCAAAAATGTTCTGAAATAGAATATAGCAACGTGTTATAATAAAACAAAGTACTGCTGATGCTGGAAATTTGAAACAAATACAGAAATTGTTGGAGAAACACAGCAAGTCTGTCAGCATTTGTGGAGAGAAAGCAGAGTTAATGTTTCAAATCCAGTGACTTTTCTTAAGAACTCGCGATCGGCTAGGTAAAAGTATTTATACTGAAGACAGTGGGAGGAGGGGATGGTGGGGGTGTGGTGGTTGCTGGTTTTAGGCAGTTGGAGGAAGGAGGGTTATTGGGAGTGAGATGATAGGCAGAGGTGGAGCCCGGAGAGCAAGAATGACAGTTAAGGAGACAACTAAGCTAACTGGCATTCCTGTCTCTCGCGCTTTCGCTATCTTTCTCGAAGCTCCTTCTATGCATGTCCATGCACTCACTTTCCCTATGAATCCCCTATCTCAGCATAAATACTATCTTTTCCTAGCTACTATTGGTTCTGAAGCAAGTTATAAATCACACAAATCTGAAGAAGGATGATTTTCCAAAGGTCCTACTAGACCTGGAGAGCAATGTGTTGCTGTGGGTTTGTGTTGAAAAGTGGCTATAAAATAGTGGGTCCCTGAGACAATGAAAGTAAAAGGGTAAAGGTTGAAAGTTTTTGCTGATTCTTTGGGAATTTGGGTAGCCAGTCGAAGAAATTTGCTGTCTGTGGAAGCTTTCCCAACTGTTTACATTCATTTCTTTGGTTAGGATGAAATTGTTTCAAAAGCCAGCATCAGATGGACCAGTCATACTATTTGCTGTCACTGGTCCACACTCCTATACCAATTGCTTACAGTGTATTTTTCACTTTTAATCCAAGTAGGTCATAGTGCAAGATGTCTTTAACAATAATTGCCTGTATTTTCACTTAAATAACACCTTCTAACCTAGAAACACAAGTTGATCCATAGGAGCATTATCAAACAAGATTTTGTACAAGTAACTTATAAATAAAGGAGACTGTTCATCAGGTTCATCCAGAAAAGTTCAGTCCTTCTCATTATGAGATTCATCTAGATCTTGATTAAGCGTAAATTTTCGCCTTTAGGATCAGATGTGAATCATTCTTTGCAGTCAGTGATCTGTGGCATTGGCCCTAATCTACTCGTTATAGCTTACCTTGAATGAATGTTTAAAATCACATTTAATGGTGCTCATACTCTTTTATAAACACTAAGACGCCTATTTTAATCCAGTCTTTTATAATTTTGAAATGGACCATTAGGGGAATTAATTTTACTTTCATTGACTCTATAGCTGAAATATTCTCCATGTCATGCTTGATGACAAGAAAGAAGCACAATGCTTCAGTTTTCTTTTGCAAGGGAGTGAAATATACAGCTTTTAGCATCAAAACTTCCAACTCACTGACCTAGCAGTGTAATTTTGGTCATTTTGCTTATTTGCGTTATGTGATGATTTGGCATTTGGTAATGCTAAGTCTGTAATAATTAAGTATCTTTCATCTTTATCTGCAACTGTTTATTGGTAATATGATTGCCTGGTGCTAGTTGCATTGTTGCACTGTACAAAGAGTGACACTTATCAACAACATAATCACTGTTCCATTTGAGGAGGCTTTCAGCTGAATCACAAGTAACCTTAATTCTCAAAGGCATTTGTTCTAATGGAAATGTTGATTTATATGGGTGAAGTTGGTTGTGCTAGTCTTAAAGGGTTGATAGGATGTTTCAGTTCTATGTAATTCAGATCAAGTTAGGAATTTCAAGGCAGAGCAATATTTTATCATTTACTGGTAAATTAAAAATAATTCTGCAAATATTGGCCAAGTGATAGGTGTGGGTAGACAATTTCTGCTTTTTTCATCAGTAACACAATCTATCTCATGTTCAGTCTTGAAATGATAGAAGTTGTGAATGGTAAAGTATAATGTACAAAATCTGAAATTTTAAACATCACATCTGTACAATTCTGTTTTTTTGTGTTAACAGAATACATAAACTTATTGGGAGAGTAAATATACTGTTTGCGACAGACAAATCCTTTTGATTGAACCACTGCTGACACTGTTAAATTACAATTGGCAGCACTCTTGCCTCTGAGTTACAAGGTTCTAGCTTCAAGTCCCATTCGAGGAGTGACACATTGACATAATCATATAATAGCTATGACCAAGACTTGGCAAAAAGGTGATTAGGATTGGTACCTCAACATTCCTGGTTACAGAGTATTCAGATGTGATAGAGTGGGAGATAGAAGAGGATTGGGTTACACTTACAATATTAAGAACAAAGAACAAAGAAAATTTACAGCCCAGGAACAGGTCCTTCGGCCCTCCAAGCCTGAGCCGATCCAAATATGCTGTCTAAACCTCTCAGTCAATTCCTAAGCATCTGTATCCCTCTGCTCCCCACCTACTCATGCATCTGTCCAGACACATCTTAAATGAATCTACCGTGCCTGCCTCTACCATCCTCTGTGTGATGTACTTGCCGCCTGTATCCCCCTTAAACTTTCCACCTCTCACCTTGAAAGCGTGACCTCTCGTTATTGATGAATCAGTTATAGTGGTGTGGAGGATGAATTCTTGGAAGGATCAACAAATGGCGCCATTTGGTGTATGTGTACTTCGGACTCCCAAACAGTTAGGGAGAGATAAAGGATCAAATCTGAAATCAAATTTCAGAGCCAAGTGTAAGAACATTCCTACCCGGCAAAAAAAGCATAACTTGGGCACAGTTTTTCTTTCTGGTCATCAAGCATGAATTAGAGAACATTTCAGCTATAGAGTCAGTGACAGATCCATTCCTCTAATGCTCTGTTTCAAAATGGGGAAAGACTGGATTAAAATGGGCTGTTTAAGGCAGTAGTTGTAGAGGATCTTAACCACCCAACCTTTAGCTGGGATAATTCAAAAGTTAAAGGTTAAGGACAGAGCAAATTTTTAAAAATACATTTGAGAGTAGTTTTTGTTTTCAGCTATTATGCCGAAAGCCCAATAAAGGATGGAACAATCCTAATATTCAGGATTGAGCCCAGCATGTGGAAGACCTATCAGTATGGGAGCATTTTAGAGATGGTTGCCGTAACTTGATTAGATTTAGGATTTTTTTGGAAAAAGTTAAGATCGGTCAGGAGTAAAAGTTCTAAACTCGGGAAAGTCTGATATCACTGGGATAAGACATGATTGGCCGAAGGGGACCAGAACTACTTATAGCTTAATGATGGAAGAGTCTAGGACCAGAGGGCAAAATCTCAGAATAAGGGATTACAATTTTAAGACTGAAATGAGGAGGAATTTCTTCTTTGAGGGTAGTGAATTAGTGGAACTCTTTACCACAGAGGACTGCAGAGGCTGGATTGTTAAATGTATTCAAAACTGCGATAGGCAGATTTTAATCTGTAAAGGAATTGAAGATTATAGGGAGAAGGCATGAAAGTGGAGTTGAGGATTATCAGATCAGTGATGGCCTCACTGATTAGCAGAGCAGTTTTGATGGGCTAACTGACCTGCTTCTGCTCCTTTGCCTATATCTCCTTAGTACACTGTTTAATAACCAATGGACATCAATTTAAGATAAGGGGTAGAAGGCTAAGAGGGGAGTTGAGGAGAGATGTTTTCATCCACGCGGCGAAATCATCGCCTGAAAGGCTGATTGAGTCCGAAACTCTTGAAAAAATAAAGCAGTGTTTAGATTTTACTTTGTATTGTCTAGAAAGTGAGATTAATGTAGTCAGATCTTTGTTGTCCAATACAGACATGACTCAAAACTGTCTGCTTCCTATACTGTGAACTTCCGAGTCAATGAAACCTGAACTCAAAAAGCAGTTCTGATGCATCAGAGCAGTCCTGAGGGTGTGCTGCACTGTTGGAGGTGCTGTGTTCCTGATGAGATGTTATATTGAGGCCTACCTATCTGCTTGTGTGAATGTAGGAGATCCTATTGCACTATGTCAGAAGAGCAGGGGAGCCATCCTGCGTTATCTGGTCATTATCACAGAACTGCATGTAGGATTGCATTTTCTATGTTACTGCTGTGACCACATTTCAAAAGATCACTTTGCTAGAAACGGAGCAATGGACATGGGATTGTGAATATTGTTGTTGAGGAATTTATAAAGCTAAATATTTGTAAAATGAGCTGGAGCAAGCTACCTTACTCCTGATTACACTGTTGACTTTGTTGTACTGACAGACAGCATTATCTGGACACTATTATGTGCAGAATGAGAGCAGCCATGCCCTCAATGTTTCACTGTATCCACATGATATTTCATTGATCAGGGATGCACCATCTGCAGAGCACTGGTGACTGCTGTTCTGTTACTTATACCTTTGAAACTTTTTATTTTTAATAGTTCAAGATTGAATTCTCTGCAGAAGCTCCAAGTAAATCCAAACTAATGCTGATTGAACCAAATAGATCTCAGTAGATGTTAGTGCATTTATCTTTCTTAATAGTTCTTAAGGGGCTCTTGTAGTATAGTGAGTCCCTACCTCTGAGTCAAGAGACCTGGGCTCAAGTCCCGTCTGCTCCAGAGGTGTGTAATAACATTTCTGAACAGGTTGATTAGAAAATAACTACAATAATTATGGAGCTGTTGTGGTGCACTGTTTGTGATCCAATCTCTGGGCCAGGAGGCCTAGGTTCAAGTCCCATGTGCTCCAGAGGTCTAATAACACTGCTTAGAAAGGTTTAAAAGCATCACAATCATTCTTAGATTTCTATTTATAAAATTAACTTATTAGGCAAAATCACTGTAGTTTTTTCAAATGAGACAAAATGCTACTGATCAATAGCAACATTGATTTTCCAACAAATATATCAAATTTGTTTGAGGCAAATGTAAATTCTCAGGAACCCAGGAAGATCTTTGATTTATGAGAGTTTTATTTTCACTACTGTACTAAACCAGTTGATAGTAAAGCCACATTATTAGTGAAAGCCTTGTGTCAACTGTATCTTTTATTCAGTTTTGTGTTTCTTTGCTGAAGAGCTACTGTTCTGTTTCAGCCATGAGCAGCCTGCAGGCAAGTGCTAAGTCTACTCAACCTAACAGCAAGCCAAAATTTAACCATGGTATGTCATGTAGAGAAAACATGATTTAAAAGTTTAGAGTATATCTGAATTCACTGGGAGGCTCTTGCTCCACACCTCAGGCTTAATAGAAACAACATTAAAGTTTGGTTGAAATCAGGGGGAACATTTTACATCATGAGAATGCAAATGGGATCATTATTTTATTGTGCTCTGTGGAGGTGTTATATTATTAAAAGAGATAAAATTAAATTTGTGTGTGATTCACTGACCATTATTTTTAATAGGGCAGTGCACACATTAAAATCCGATGGCTATTCACTGGCTATTCCTCATTAACTAAAGATCGGAGATTAGCCTGCAAATCTCATTTTTTGATCATTTCAATAAAACCAGGTATAAATATGCATTCAGGTCTTTATATTCTGTGTGAATCGCCTCTCATTCCATCCTCATCCAAACGGATCTGCATATCCTTCAAGTTCTTTCTTTCCTATGTTTATCTAGCTTCTCCTTGCAAGCATCTTTTCTATTTGCAAATAATTGTAGTAACTGATTTTAGCTTTTTCTGTGTTACAATATTACAAACAGGAAGAAGTTTTATTATATGAATGAAATGTGGCAGAGCGTGTGATTACAGTTTAACTGAATAGCCACCTTAATATTAAAAGCACATCTTAATTGATTTAGTGCAGCATACTATCACTAGTTTACCTTGAATTTAGAAGACTAAGTTGCTATCTATTTGAGGTATTTAAAGGAGTTGATAAGATGGACCAGTTGCTTGTATAACATTTGTAACAGGGTATTTAAATATATTTGTGCCAGAAAACTCTACTACTTGTTTCAGGTTTAGGCTGTTTATTGGTGATACTCAAAATGGGTTACTGGGGAAATACTAAATTGCATTTCACAGGGGACTTGCATCTTGCATGAGTTGTTTTTGGGAGTAACAATTCTTGTGGGAGGGACCCATAATTTTCCTAAAGGAGGTGCAGCAGAGAAGAGATTAGGTTATCATGAGTAAGCAGGAGGGTGGAGCAATCAGATCCGCCATGATTTTGCTGAATGATGGATTAGGCTCGCAGCTTCAACTCTTGTTCCTATTTTGAATGTTAGAAAGAGAATTGGTCTGATTTAGATGATTTGTGGTAGGTATCATCAGCCCTTGCAAGAAAGGGTTGGATTGATGAGGAAGAATGGAATGCCTGTGTAGCTGCCTGCCTAACGTAGCACCGTTAGCCAAAGCACGAGATTGTTAGTGGGTATGCGAAGGAGAGGGCATAAATGGATTTGTACCAAACAAAATGAGTTTTAAAATGTAGAAACCTTTGACTATCTTTCTAAATAGTTTATTTTTATGAAGTCAATTTCTGCATGTGGTTTTGTTTTCTTTTACTGTACCAGTTTATTTTTCAGACCATCAGTTTAATCCCAACACTATCCTTGCCTAATGTTGCTGTCAGATTGCATCAAAGATATTAGCGAGCAGGCAGTGAATGAAAAGGCAGTCATAATTCATTTAAACAGCTCTGATGAAATCACAAATCACAAGAGTAACGTTTAGGCAATTTGTGAATGTCGATAAGGCAGCAATTTAATTGTGGGACTCTCTTGACTGCTATTGGTTTTATGTTCTGTTTCTCACACCATTGTGATGGCACCCTTGACTACAGAACAGAAAATACATCGCCAGTTGGCTATTAGCTGATTGTGATTTGTCATGAAAGTCTCTCTCATTAGAAAGTAATAAGATTCTGGAAATGGATTACTGGGAATATGTGATATGTTTGCTTATTTTTCTAAATAATGAATATCTGAAATTCATTTCAAAGTTTTTAAGGGCTGCAAAATCTGTTTGGGTATTTGAGGCATAGAACAATACATCCTGGAGAGCTCCTTCTGATTCTGAAACTGCAGATCTGCTTCTTTTTAAATCAGTGGCTAGACCATCAGAAGCAAAGGCCTTGGCATGTTCTGACATGTAATATCTAGGAATTCCACTTCTTGGTAAGACTAAAATCGAACTCTATTAGGTCACTGTCCTTACTACAAACTGGCACAGAATCCTTGGTCTGGTGTAGCCATGAGATCAAAACCCTGGAAAGCTTCCACAAAAGAAACCTGAGGTCCATCATGTGAATTTAATACTCAGACAGAGTAACAAACAATCAGCTATTTCACCTGTACTGGGCTCAGCAAAATGTGAGACCACCCTCCAGAACATAAATCTTAAATTAGTTGCCCATTCCTTCTCTATGGATGATAAAAGAATCACCAATTAAATCTTTTATGTTGAACTTCCTCAGCTCAATCAACAGCATGCGGTCAGTATTAATGACACAGAACACCAAAAAGTCTCTCAAGACCAGCTCTCTTGAGAAAGCACTGCAGCTTATTGACCACATGGAGGCAAGCACTGAGATTTGAATCAGTTTTTGTTTTAGGTTAATCTACTGCAAATTCCTGCCTATACAATGGCCAGAAAAGGCACAACTGAAGAATAACAGTTACAATTATTTCTGTGGGCATCCTGTGTGATACCATATTTGATTCTCCAGTTATGACAGAACCTGCAGAAAACAGTAACAGCACATATAACTTGGATATAAATAATGAAGAGTCTACCACTAAGAGTTTG
The DNA here is from genome assembly GCF_004010195.1 of Chiloscyllium plagiosum. NCBI lineage: Eukaryota > Metazoa > Chordata > Chondrichthyes > Orectolobiformes > Hemiscylliidae > Chiloscyllium > Chiloscyllium plagiosum. The sequence continues at coordinate 16,741,386 of NC_057747.1, read as the reverse complement.
GTGGAGTGGAAAGAAGTCCTTATCACACATTCAGGCATGAATTGCTTATAATTTTTTAATATGTTAATGGTTTGGAATTTATGCATATTCCACGTGAGAGATATGTTACCCACTTTTATTATGTTAGAGTTCAAAGAATGCACATTGACAAGAATTTGACTCCAACATTGGTACTGTTTATTTGATGTAAATATCCAACTGGGTCCAAGCTTCTGTTTTACCATCAGTTTTAGTGTTTTGTACGTAGTTTCAAACACAGTTCTCGAAACTAAGCAGTTTTTGAGAAATGTCCTTAATCTGTTTGAAGTAGAACTCTGTGTTTGCATGTCATTGATGTTACAGCTGCTGAAAAAGAATGATCAGTTGATCATTATGTAGAAATAGCAGGAATGAAGAGAGATCATTTTTAAAATACAGTGCTGTGCTCTTAACAAAAAAAAACAAACAGCTGCGGCTGCTGGAAATTAGAAATAAAACAAATTGCCAGTAAAACTCAACAGGTCTGGCAGCACCTGTGGAGAGAAAGCAGAATCAACATTTTGGGTCCAGTGACCCTACACAGAACATAGAACATTACAGCGCAGTACAAGCCCTTCAGCCCTTGATGTTGCACCACCAAGTGAAACCAATCCAAAGCCCATCTAACCTATACTATTCCATTCTTGTCCATATGCCTATTCAATGACCACTCTAATGCCTTTGAAGTTGGCAAGTCTACAACTGTTGCAGGCAGTGTCTTCCATGCCCCTACTACTCTCTGAGTAAAGAAACGACCTCTGACATCTGTCCTATATCAATCTCCCCTCAATTTGAAGCTATCCCCCCTCATGCTAACCATCACCATCCTCGGAAAAAGGCTCTCACTGTTCACCCGAACTAACTCTCTGATTATCTTGTATGTCTCAATTTAGTCTCCTCTCAATCTTCCTTCTAACGAAAACAGCCTCAGGCCCCTCAATCTTTCCTCGCAAGACTTTCCCTCCACACCAGGTAATATCCTAGTAAATCCCCTCTGAACCCTTTCCAAAGCTTCCACATCCTTCCTATAATACTGTTACCAGAACTGCGCGCAAGACTCCAAGTGCGGCCTCGCCAGAGTTTTGTACAACTGCAGCATAACCTCATGGTTCTAAAACTCGATCCCTCTACTAATAAAAGCCAACACACCATACGCCTTCTTAACAGCTCGATCAACCTGAGTAGCAACTTTGAGGGATCTATGTACATGGACACCGAGATGTCTCTGCTCATCCATACTACCAAGAAGCAAAACATTAGCCCAGAACTCTTTATTCCTGTTACTCCTTCCAAAGTGAATCACCTCACACTTTTCTGCATTAAACTCCATTTACAACCTCTCAGCTCAACTCAAAGGCTTATCAATATCCCTCAGTAACCTACAACATCCTTTGGCAGTACCCAGAACTGTTTCAACCTTAGTGTCATCTGCAAATTTACTAACCCATCCTTTTACACCCTCATCCAGGTCGTTTATAAAAATGACAAACAACAGTGAACCCAAAACAGATCCTTGCAGTACACCACTCGTAACTGAACTCCAGGATGAACATTTCCCATCAACCACCACCCTCTGTCTTCTTCCAGCTAGCCAGTTTCTGATCCAAATCGCTAAATTGCCCTCAATCTCATGCCTTCGTATTTTGTGCAGTAGCCTACTATGGGGAACCTTATCAAATGCCTTACTGAAATCCATTTACACCATATCAATGTCTTTACCCACATCTACCTGTTTGGTCACCTTCACAAAAAATTCAATAAAGTTTGTGAGGCACGACCTACCCTTCACAAAATCATGCTGACTATCCCTAACTTATTCCTATCGAGATAATTATAATTCATATATATCTCTTATAACCTTTTCCAACACTTTACCCACAACCGAATTAAGGCTCACTGGTCTATAATTGCCAGGGTTGTCTCTACTCGCCTTCTTGAGCAAGAGAATAACATTTGCTATCCTCCAGTCTTCTGGTACTATTCATGTAGACAAAGATGACATAAAGATCAAAGCCAAAGGCTCGGAAATCTCCTCCCTGGCTTCCCAGAAAATCCTAGGATAAATCCTATCCGACCCAGGGGATTTGTCTATTTTCATACTTTCCAGAATTTCTAGCACCTCCCATTGTGAACCTCAATCCCATTTAGTCTCAAAGCCTGTTTCTCAGTATTCTCCTTGACAATATTGTCTTTTTCCAGTGTGAATACTGATGAAAAATATTCATTTAGCGCTTCCCCAATCTCCTCTGACTCCACAACTCAACTTCCCACTACTATCCTTAATTGACCCTAATCTTATTCTGGTCATTCTTTTATCCCTTATGTACCTATAGAAAGCTTTAAGGTTATCCCTGATCCTGTCCGCCAACAACTTCTCATTGTCCCCTCCTCGCTTGTCATGGCTTTCTCTTTAGGTCTTTCCTGGCTACCTTGTAACTCTCAATCGCCCTAACCAAACCTTTACATCTCATCCTAACATAAGCTGCCTTCTTCCTCTTGATAAGAGATTCAACTTGCTTAGTAAACCATGGCTCCTGCGCTCGACAACTTCCTCTCTATCTGACAGCTACATACTCATCAAGGACACACAGTAGGTAGTCCTTGAATAAGCTCCACACTTCTATTGTGCCCATCCCCTGCAGTTTCCTTCCCCATCCTATACATCCTAAATCTTGTCTAATCACATCATAATTGCCTTTCCCCCAGCTGTAGCTCTTGCTCTCCGGTGTATACCTATCCCTTTCTATCACGAAAGTAAACATAACTGAATTGTGGGCACTATTACCAAAGTGCTCACCTACCTCCAAATCTAACATCTGGCCAGATTCATTACCCAGTACCAAATCTAATGTGGTTTTGCTCCTTGTTGCCATGTCTAGATAATGTGTCAGAAAACCCTACTGCACAAAATGGACAAAAACGGACCCATCTAAAGTAGTTAAACTATAGCATTCCAAGTCAATATTTGGAAGTTGAAATCCCCCATAAGAACTACCCTGTCACTCTCGCTCCTATCAAGAATCATCTTTGCTATCCTTTCCTCCAAATCTCTGGAATTATTTGGAGACCTCTCAACAGGGTGACCTCTCCTTTTCTGCTTCTAATTTCATCCCATACTACCCCAGTTGACGAGTCCTCAAATGTCCTTTCTGCAGCCATAATACTGTCCATGACTAACAATGCCACACCCCACTCTTTTATCATTTCTCTGTTCTTACTGAAACATCTAATCCCGGAACATGCAACAACCATTCCTGTCCCTGCTCTACCCATGTTTCTGAAATGGCCACAACATTGAAATCCCAGGTACCGGCCCATGCTGAAAGTTCACCCACCTTATTCCGGATGCTCCTGGTGTTGAAACAGACACACTTCAAACCAAATTTTTGCTTGCCGGTGCCCTCTTGGGACCCTGAAACTTTATTTCGGACATCCCTACTCTCAACCTCCTCTATACTTGAACTACAATTTAGGTTCCCCCCCCCCCCCCCCCCTCGTGCTGAATTAGTTTAAACTCACCCTAAGAGGATTAGCAAATTTTCCCCAATCCCTCAGAATATTTGTACCCCTGTGGTTCAGGTGAAGACCATCCTGTTTGTAGATGTTCCACCTACCCTAGAAAGAGCTCAAATTATCCAGGAATCCAAAACCCACGTTCCTGCACCATCGCTGTAACCACGTGTTCAACTCCCCTCTCTCCGTATTCCTTGCCTCGCTAGCACTTGGCATGGGCAACAAACCAGAGATAACAACTCTGTTTGTCCTAGTTCTAAGCTTCCACCCTTGCTCCCTGAATTTCTGCCTTATATCCCCATTTCTCTTCCTGCCTATGTCATTGGTGCCTATGTGGACCACGACTTGGGGCTGCTCCCCTTCCCCCGCAAGGTTCCCAAAACCATTATCAGAGACATCACAAACCCTGGTACCTGGGAAGCAACACAACAGTGAGTTTCTCTCATTCCCACAGAACCTCCCGTCTGTCCCCCTAACTATGGAGTCCCCAATGACTCCAGTTTTGAAAAGGGTCACTGGACCCAAAACGTTAATTCTGCTTTCTCTCCATTGATGCTGCCAGACAGGTTGAGTTTTTCCAGTAATGTTTTTTATTCTCCTGCTACATTGGATGGAATTCTAATGTTTGTTCTGTATTAAATATCAGGGATGTCATGGAATTATAATGAAAATCTGAACAAAATAAAATGGGGAATAATAGCTTTTAGTTAATTTATAGACAGTTCTGTGATATGCACTGAGTTTAATAAAAAGGAATTGCAAAGAGTAGGGAGGGAAATTATTCATGCCATCAATTTAATCTGGAGGTGAAAGGAAAATGTAGTAAATGCACTGCATCTTATTATCTTTACTCAATTACCTGCGACCTTGTACTGCCGTGCAATGTAATTGGAAGACTTCAAGTGCGACTAGAAAAGAATTATCCCTTGTGGAGAATTTCATGCATTGTATTAGATATGAGGGCTAATTTTTGCATAATCTGCATTGTCAGTACAACCTTGCAGCTCAAGAGCTTACCTAGTGGAATTAGACAAGTTAGGAGGTCAAGCACTTAATTCATGAAGTGTCAAATTCAGTGACATGAAGTTTTTCTATTTCCTTTGGAAATTGTATAGTGTGTGCTTTGGCCTCATTAACTTCAGAGTTATCAATCAGACACAAATAAGTCCCCAGTGGTTCCACTTGATTGCCTGTTTAAAATGGGCATTGCTAAGATTTCAAACTTGGTGACTGATTCTTTAAGATGTGAGTGACAGTTTACTAATACATTAGAAAGCTGTCCTTTCTTGACTGACTGAGCTGTTCCATCTGATTCTTTCAGCCATGAATGTTAACGATGATTCAGTTGATAGCATCGGTTCATAGAATCATACAGCATGGAAGCAGACCCTTCAATCCAACTAGTCCCTGCTAACCAGACATTCCAATCTGATCTAGTTCCACTTGATAGCAGTTGGCCTTTATCCTTCTAAACCCTTCCTGTTCATATACCCATCCAGATGTCTTTTAAATGTTGTAATTGTACCAGCCTCCACCACCTTCTCTGGCAGCTCGGTCCATACATGCAACACCCTCTGCGTGAAAAAGTTACCCCTCAGATCCTTTTTAAATCTTTCCCCTCTCACTTTAAACCTGTGCTGTCTAATTTTGGACTCCACACCTGAGGAAAAAGACCTTGGCTATTCCATGTCCTTCATGATTTTATAAACCTCTATAAGGTCATCCCTCAGCCTCTGACACTCCGAGGGGGGAAAAAGACCCCAGCCTATTCAAGCTCTCCCTATAATTCAACTTGTCCAGTCGTGGCAACATCCTTGTAAATCTTTTCTGCACACTCAAGTTGACAACTTCCTTCCTGCGGGAAGGGCTACTAGAATTGTACGTATTATTGTAAAAGTGGCCTCACCAATGTCCTCTATAGCCTCAAAATGATGTTCCAACAATTTTGTGATCAATGAAAGCAAGCGTGCAAAATGCCTTCTTAACCACCCTGTCTACCTGTGATTCCACTTTCAAGGAACGATACACCTGCACCCAGGTCTCTTTGTTTGGTAACACTCCCCAGGGCCCAACCATGAACTACACAACTCCTACCTTTGATTACCTTACCAAAATGCCTCACCTCAGATTTATCTAAATTAAACTCCATCTGCCACTCCTCTGTCACATTTTGAGGCAGAAAATTTTGTGCCCAAGTGCCTCTGTGTAATATTGAGCACAAAGATATAAGCGAACACTACTGCTGTATTTATGGAAGTGTCAGAGATGCCATCTTTTGATTGAGATGTTTAACTGAGCTAACGTCTGCTCTTTCAAGCATGTGTAAAATATCCCATGATTGTGTTTTGAAGATGGGCAGTTGGACTATTACCAGTGTGCTCACCACTATTCAAACAGTTTCGCAAAAAAAAACTATTTGGTTGTTGTCATGTTGTTTTTGTGTGGGAGCATGTGATTGATGTTTCAGTGACAATGCTTCCATTCGTAAATGCTTTCAGGCAACATGAGATTGTGAAATCCAAGTTTTTCTTGCTTTCTTCCTCAGCGCATGTTTGCATTGTTAAGTTCCTTTTGTATTTTTCTCCTTAAGCACTGTTAATGCATTTAGCATCATTTAACATTCAATGTATGTACATATGAATTAGAAGTGAGAATAAGCCGTTTGATCCCTCCCCACAATTCACTAAGATTGTGGTTGATTTGACTGTGGCCTCAACTCTGTATACTCGCCCACTTCTAATAACCCTTTACATACCAAACTTTAGGTGAATCTACCTCCACCACTCTCTAAAGGACTTTTCACACTCCCCTGAGAGTAAAAAATATATGAATTCTTCTGTATCTGTTAGTAGCACAGAAAACAAATCTTTAAAACTAGACCTATCTACTTGGGAATGTCTAAAGATAACATTTTTTAAATGGGTTTCAAGGGAAGCTGTCTTAATGTTGTGCTATCTGCTTGTGTTGACCCTGCAACCCAGATTTATTATGGATTTGTAAGGTCACAACAAGAAGAAATATTTTGCAACCAAGTCCTATTCATCCACTAGGCTGGCTTCATGAATCATTTTGCAGTTAACTACTTGATAGAACAAATGATGGAGCCATATTTGCCAGGAAATCACTTTTGTTGCACATCAAGACACAGTTCTCCTCTTTATGCAAATCATCAGATTCTCTGAACTGCATAATTTGGCAGTCTATCGAAAGGAACACTATGCAGGAGGAAAGTCATATGAGTCATCTTGATGTGGCAGCAGAATAGAGGAAGAAGAAATAACTGAGTATGCAGAAAGGAAGATTAGTGCGCTAGGTAATGGTTTCTGGAACTTAATTTATCTCTGTAAATTAGCTTGAAATGAACAGCCCTATGGTCATCTTTTGGCCCCAAAATTTATTTAACTAACACCATCTTTGTGTACCTCTAAACATGAATAAGTTTAATGTGAAGTATCAAACTGTATCCAGTCTTGCTCAACTGAGAAATTCTTCCTTCCCTGCTTCAGCAGTGACCTAAAAGACAGTGTTCATCTCTTTTTACCTCCTGCCTTGCTTGTTTTGTATTGGCTTGTACAGGAGAATGATCTTTAGTTACAAATATCACTACCCTCTATTACCAAACTGAACCTCCAATGTTTCATTATCACCTGGGATAGATCTTGATAATCTTCCAGCTGGGCTGCACATCCACACAACAGTGCTTATATAGACTAACTGCAAATTTTGTGCCAAGTATGGCCAGATAACCGTTTATAAAACATAGATGGGAATTGTGCATGGGCAGAATGTGGAATCTTCATTATAACAGACTCCGAAATAATTGCCTGGGAAATTGAAAATTCCACTGGCAATTCCCCTACAGGCAGAAGTAAAACGCACAAACGAACACACACTCACTCTCACTCTACAGAGGGTTCATTGAGAGTGCATCAAAGTCTGGTTTGCGAGTTGCACCGTCTCTGAACGTAAGAATGTGGGGACAGCTAGAAGATCATCGGGGTCCCCCCCCCCATTACAGACATTTACACCACATGCTGTATCTAAAAGGCTAAGAGTATTGTGGAAGACCCCACACTCAAACTCTTTGCCGTCCTGCCATCTGGCAGAAGATACCGAAGCATTTGGTCTGTCATGGCCAGACTGTGCAAGTTTCTTCCCTCAAGCCATCAGGCCCCTTAACACTGTATGGTCAGACTCTTTCCCATCTGAAATTCATTGCACGACTTCATATTGCTGCTCCAAAAAATGTATATTATTTGTCATTCTTTTATTACACTGTAATTTGCATGTTTTGCACTTCTTATGCAAATTATGCCGTGTACGATTGTGTAGTTTGTGCTGTTCATGTAGCACCCTCGGTCCTGGAGAAATGCTATCTCATTTTTACTGTATCTGCTGAATATGGTAGAAATGACAAATAAAAAGCTACTCTACCTGCAACCCTCTTAAAATATCTATTTAAATGCAAATGGTTCTGCTGAGGTTACACAAATAGTTACTCAGGATACAGACTATTAATGACTTTTCAACTGATCCCTAACTTCAACATCCTCAACTCCACTCTCCCTGATTCCTTACACATACCAGACTCTGACCTGTCTGTGCTCAGTACTTTCCTCCCCTGTTGTCAATCCTTATTCTTCCTGCTTCTAATCTGGTTGGCATGGACTGTTTGGACCGAAGGATCTGTTTTTGAGCTATATGACTCTACAAGAAATGTTTGAAAGAATATGGGACAAGCGCAGGCAGATGGGACTAATTTAGTTTGGGATTATGATCGGCATGGACTGATTGGACTGAAGGGTTTGTTTCCGTGCTGCATAACTCTGTGTATACTTCTGTGTGGGTGGGACATATCTGATCTGGTAAGGATGGGTGGCCAGGTTCGGTCCAGTGGTAGGAGAGAGATAACTTTATGAAAACACCCCTGTCCTGCTGCCAATCCTGATTTCCCACCTCCGGAGACATCCCTACTGTCAGACTTGATTTACGCCCTCCCTTGCACAGGTGCTGGATCTCATCCTAATCACTCCATCTAACTAACCTAACCTATCCTCCCTCATTCCCTTCTGGGACTTCAAACCCTCATCCCTGTCTTACCACTGGTCCCAACTTGGCCACCCCTCCTTACCAGATCAGATATGTCCCATCCACACAGAAGTATGCAAATCTACTTGGCTCCTTTTCCACTTTACGTCCTGGCACCCTTCCCTCTTGGAATCCTAACTTCACATGTACCTTATATACTTAGCATTTGACAGCAGATGTCAACGTGGTGGTCCGTGATATTAGATAGTTAAATTTCAGAATATGGCAACAGACTGCTGTGAAAAAGGGGGCATGGTTTGCCTTTTCTTCACTGTACTAAACTATGACAAACCTGTTAGAATGGAAGTATGGCTCCACATTTCTGGAGGATCCCTGATCAGAATCTTCTGTCAGAAATGCAGATCTGTTTTGACCTTTAAAAGGGACCAAAGTGACAATCTGTGTGAGATTGCCTCTCACTAGAAAATCTGGGCCATTGTTTGTTACTGTTGGTTGACCTCACTAATTGTTTCCGATTTCAGCTCCTTAGTTCTCAATTACAAGACATTTCACTCTCTCAAGTCACTTTTTGAAGGGAACTGATTTTAAATTTGTTTAAACTGTAGTAAACAGTAACCATAACAGAAAAATATCTGGTTAAGTCCAGTATCCTGTTAAAGTCATAGAGTTATAGAGATGTACAGCACGGAAACAGACTCTTCGGTCTAACTTGTCCATGCCGACCAGATATCCTAACCTAATCTAGTCCCATCTGCCAGCAGTTGGCCCATATCACTCTAAACGTTTCCTATTCATTTACCCATCCAGATGCCTTTTAAATGTTGCAATTGTACCAGCTTCAACCACTTCCTCTAGCAGCTCATTCCATACGTGCACCACCCGCTGCATGAAAAAGTTGCCCCTTAAATCCCTTTTAAATCTTTTTCCTCTTGCCCTAAACCTATGCCCTCCAGTTCTGAACTCCCCCACTCCATGGAAATTACCCTATCCATGCCCTTCATGATTTTATAAACTTATGGAAGGTCACCCCTCAGCCTCCGATGCTCCAGGGAAAGCAGCCCCAGCCTATTTAGACTCTCCCTTTAGCTCAAACCCCCCAACCCTGGCAAAATCATTGTAAATATTTTCTGAACCCTTCCAAGTTTCACAACATCCTTCCTTAATGGAGGGAGACCAGAATTACAGGCAATATTCCAAAAGTAGCCTAACCAATGACCTGTACAGCAGCAACATGACCTCCCATCTCTTGTACTCAATGCTCTGACCAATAAACAAAAGCATACCAAATGTCTTCTTCACTATCCTGTCTACCTGTGATTCTACCTTCAAGGAGCTATGAACCTGCACTTCAAGGTCTCTTTGTTCAGCAACACTCCTGGGGACCTTACCATTAGTTGTATAAGTCCAGCTCTGATTTGCCTTTCCAAAATGCAGCACCTCACATTTATCTAAATTAAACCCCATTTGCCACTCCTTGGCTCATTGGCCCATCTGATCAAGGTCCCATCGTACTCTGAGGTAACCATCTTTGCTGTCCAGTACACCTAAAATTTTGGTGTCATCTGGAAACTTACTAAGTATACCTCCAATGTTCACATCCACATCATTTATATAAATAACAAAAAGTTCATGGATCCCATCAAGTTTCAACTTTGTTCAACTCAAATCTCTCACCTCTCCATTAAAGAGTTTTCACATCCTTTTTGTAACTGACTTTCCCATGGGAAGGATAACCATGAGGAGGTTCCTTTTGTTTCTTGAAGATTATTAATCTAAAAAAGTGTAATCATCATTACCATTTTCCTTTAAATTCTTAGCATTTACTCTTCAAAAGAAACATGACCATAATAGTAAAGTCGCTACAGTGTCAGAGGACCATGGGGCTGCTCTCTCATTAGAGAGAGGAGGTGGTTTAACCTGAGGGTCACCGCAGTTGAACCCACACTGTTGCAATCCAGCTGTCCAGCCAACTGAGTTTGAACGTAGGCCAAGAACATGACCAGTACAGCACTTCTCAAAAAGTGACCATAACAATTGAGGCTTTTATCCATCATTGGATGCAATTATTGTTGTCTTATCTGAAGTTCTTACAATTATTCTTGAAATAAACAGCAAACTAACAGGCCCATAATTATCAAGATCAGGCTGCACTGGTTCTATTTAAAAAAAAATGCAATTTCTTATACATTCATTTTCAAATTGCCGAACTGCGCATATTCAGTGAGCACATACACAACATGCTGCCACAATTTCTCCTATTTCTTTTCTCAAGTATTACTTGGATAGAGCCAGTTTGGTGCAGGTTTCTTATTATTCAAATATTGTACATTTTCGGTAATAACTTCATAACTGAGTTTTTTTCCTGTTTAAGAGGCCAATGGTGACATCTCCATGAAACTTATAGCAATCATTGAGTTTTCATAACAAAATAAATCAAGACTGTAGAAAATATGTTGAAAGCCTAAATATTTGTTGGACAATAAAAGGTGCTAAGGCTTATTTTAAACTGAGATGCAATGTTTTACAGTTTGCACTCTAGTGAACATATTTAATGTCTCGTAATAAATCAGTTTTGCTACCTGATCAGAAATGTATTTTTCTGTTCAACTGTCAAGTGTATAGAAAGAATATTATTAAACTGGAGAGGGTTTAGAAAAAATTTAGAGCCATAGAGTCATGGAGTTCTCCTTTGGCCCAAACTGGTCCATGCCGACCAAAATGTCCGTCTGTGCTAACTCCATTTCCCTGCATTGGCCCATACCCTACTAAACCTTTCCTATCCATGTATTTGTCCAAATGCCTTTTAAATGTTGTTAACGCTAACCAGGATGTTGCTGGAGATGGTATGTTTGAGTTATAAAAGTAGGCTGGAACTTTTTTCACTGGAGAGTAGGAAGTTGAGGAGTGACCTTATTGAGGCTTATAAGGTCATGAGGAAGATAGATAAGCTCAGCGTCAAGTATCCTTTCATTGAGGTGTGGGAGTTAAAAACTACGAGGTGTATTTTTAAGGTGAGAGGAGAAAGATGTAAAAAAGGACATGGGGGCAACTTTTTTACACAGAGAGTGGTTAGTATGTGGAGTGAACTGCCAGAGAGAGTGGTAGATGCAGATACAGTTCTAACACTTAAAAGATGTTTGAATAAGTACATGAATAGGAAAGGTTTGGAAAGATATCGACCAAAGGTAAGCAAGTGAAACTAGTTTAGTTTGGGATTATGGTTGCATGGCCTTGTTTGATCAAAACGTTTGTTTTCATGCTGTCTTGACTGTATGACTCTATGACTCTATGTAAACAAATAACAATCAAATCCCAAGGTATCAAACCCAAAAGCACCAATTCCAATTGCATGAGACATTATGCAAATTATGTGTCTCAAAATTGTGACACTGAAAGGGATGCATTAGTGTGAGTGATGTGCTTTCATTATTAAGTATTTAGTCCTATTTATACTTCACATTACATTACCAGATCAATTTGTGATTTCCTGGTTATTCACTTCTGCTGTACTTCATCAAAAAGATGAGGAAAATTTTTAATTTCAGAACTGACTTTCTTGACACTTGTATTCCCGTCACATTCTATTAAACTTTCTCCTACCTGTAGTTCCAAGCATCTGGTATGAATAACTTTGCAAAGTTTGAGCCCAGATTGTCATGGATGTAGGTAGAAAGTGAAACGCTGAGCATGATTTAGTTTGGCAGTTGGACTACTGGTGGACTTTAGGGTGCACCTGGTTTGGAATATGGGAACGCTCCCACTGCTTGACACTGTAGCACAAATATCTTTTCACCTCAGAGTCCTGGATATGAACCTGACCTAGAATCTTGATCTATACTGATCATTTTCATTTGACATGTCACCAACAGATTAGTTTTGTCTTGATGTGTGTAATTTGAACCCTAACCACTTGTAGGTTGCACCGTGGGATTGTGTTTTGTTGTTGGTGTTGGTATATTAAGATAATCCTATTTGCTGAAAGTTTCTGACACAGTTTTTTGAGAAACCCAAGTGAATGAATTACATTTAAAATAGCGTTCTTTGCATCTATCTTTTTAGTAAACTGATCCTTGAAATTGAATCCATCATATTGTAGGAGTGAAATATCTTTGTCCATTTAATAGGGTTCCAATACAGATTCCAAAATGAATGAGAATTGTATTCCTATAAGTAGATACAAAGGTTAGCAAGTATTTTTTTGGGGTGGCCATTTTAGAGTTTGCTACAGGAATTGGGAGAATCTGAATATGTTGGATGAAAGATCATAGACCAGTCATGTTAACTCTGCTTCTCTCTTACCAGATATTGATGTTTCCAACTTTTTGTTTTGATTCAAGTATTTTTTGTAACTTTAAAAACTGAAAGGCCTATGTTTGGCTACATTCTATAATACAAAACTTCATAATGTTGAAAATGATGTCACTTCAGATGCTCAATAAGTGACTTTTTCTCATATTTCTATGCAGGTCTAGCCAGTGATGTCCACATCCCATGACATTTTTTTCATTGTCTGCTAACAGGATAGTCACTTCTCTCAGACATTGAGTTGTTTTGCCATTTTAGTGAGATTGGTATACCAGATGTCAAATTGTCATTTCTTTAAAAATACAATGCTATGAAACATAATTGTACTTGAATCTCTGGAATGCATACTCAATATTAGAGCTCACTTCTCCTACCGCTGGTTGTGGGACAGGAATGGAATATGCTTTTCATGATGGAACCAAATCTGAACAGGAATCTAATTTTAAAATCTTTGTATACCGAATGCCAATAAGGTAGTCTGAAATTTATATATTGGGGAATTGGAATGGCCGTAACAAAGAATTGTTACTAAGTATATGTTAATATACTACATATCCTTTGCTGTTTTGTAATTTTAAACACAACGGCTGATTTAGTTCCTTTGGATTTAGCACAAAAAGAGGACTCAATGTGCTTCACTAAATAAAATGGTTGATTAGTGAGGGCATACTGCACCAGATGGCACATGGGTTGACAAAGGTACACTGCACCATCTGGGATATGAATTGACAAAGGCAAACTGTGCCAGAAAAAGCATGAGCTGTCAAGCAGAAGAATAGATGATGAGTCTTCAGCTGAATGTTAGGAAGATGCAGTATGAAATATGATGTGGTCTATCAGATATCCTGGATGAGCTCATCAAGTGGTCAGTGGAGATTATGGGTTTGATGCTATATGGAACAATTTAAACTAACAAATAAGTTATACTTTTCCCATATTCATACAAGACAATCAAATGAATACAGTTCTATTGTCATAACATCCATCTTTGGAGACTATCCAATTCTCCTTCATAACAACATGAGTTGAATTTATCAATGATTGGACTCTTTATTGAATTAGAGCTGGGACAGAGCAATGTATTCTATAGACAGAGCTGAACCTTGCGTCCAAAATAGAGTGCTAAACACAGTGGCCCCAAGAACCATCCAAACAAAGCGTATAATGGGAAAGTCACATTCATTACTGTTTTTACAGCAAGTTAATTTTATTCAAATTTATCAAGATTTTTGTTTGTTCTTCTCTCCTCAGAATCAACTTTGGGGGATGCACTTGTTCAGAAAGTGAGCAGTAACTTTAAGTGCAATACATTCATGTCATTAGAAAGATAACCTGAATGAGGATGCTTTATTGTATCCAGCTTGGGAAATGTTGTATTAATTACATGAATTGTAAAGAGCTCATACTTTGAGCATTCTATTATTAGTTCTGACAGTACTCAATTTATGAACTTTAGGGAAGATCCACATTTACTTAGTGAATGTCATAGATCAGATACAAAAGATGCTTGTTATTCAACCTTGCACCCATGTTCCAAGGGTAGGTTATGCTGAAATACAAAACTTGTAAATATTGCAGGAGTTACTACTCTTGGATTGAAATTTAGGCACTTTTCAAAATGTTTCCAGGATATGCACAAAGTGTCCTCAAATTGACCACCGGATATATTACTTTGTCAAGTCACTGTTCACTTTCAAGAGTCCTGTCCTGATAATTGTAAAGGAATTAAATTCCAAAAAAAACTTTCTTGAATGAATTTCACCTTTATTATTTTAGTGTTGTGTTGTTTGTGTTGCTGTTTCCATTGCTTCTATTTCTGTACAACCTATAAATAAATTAAGCCAAATTTAACCTGTGTGCAATGGCCTAAAGACATGGTATTTTCTATTTTTCAGAGAGAATGGGAGCTGGTAGTGGGCAATTCCACATTATTGTGGCTGTACTGTGGTATAGAATGAGTGGATAATTGTTAATCCAGGTTTATTATGCTGTTTGTGCAGATCATTGGAGAGTTGTTCTGCTTTTTCATCATAATAGTAAGGTAGAAGTAGGAAAAATCCAAAATATGATGTTCAGTTTCATTCCCAGTTTTATTTTGTTGCATGATCAGTAGATGTAATATGTTTGGATTGCCAAAATGTGTTCGATAAGGTACCACACAAGGTTATTTAATAAGAGTCCATGGTATTTGGGTTAGTTTATTAACCTGGAGAGAGGATTGGCTAAATAACAAGACAGTATCAGGATAAAGGGCATTTTTGGGATGGCAACCTACATAATATCATAATGCTTCAAAAGAAACTGTCTCCTTTGATGTTCAACAGCATCACTATTGCCATTTTTTTCACGAAAATCATCTTGGGGTGGGTTTACCATTAACCTGAAACTTAATCAGGCCAGCCATAAAAATACTATGACTACAAGAACAGGCCTGAAAATGGGGGTTTTCTGGCAAATAACTCATTTTGACTCCTCAAAGCCCATCCACTATCTACAAGGCACAGATGAGGAGTGTGATAGAATTCTGTTCAATTCACTTTGTTGTATGAGTGCAGCTGTAGTAACATTGAAGAAACTTATCCTTCAAGACAAAGCAATGCTATATCTAGTGCCTTAAGCATTCACTCTCTCCATCAATGATGCACCACCTGCAAGTTCTTTCCAAACCACGCACCACCCTGACTTGGTATTTTATGTCCATTTCCTCATTGTTGTTGCACCTTCCCTGGCAGCACAGTGAGGCATACCAATACAGCATATGGACTGTAGCAGCTAACCAACTTAAGGACAATTATGGATGGCCAATAGATGTTGCTTTGCCAGTGATATTCACAGTAATGTTTCTATTAGCTTTACTGTATGAATTTCACGTTACCACCTTTAATACTTTTCATTTTAAATCACATTTTATTGGAAATTAAATGAAGTATCATATGTCTTATTGGAAAGATTGACTCAGTCTCTCAGTAGGTATTGGAAAAGAAAAACTGATCATTAATCAGTGAAGCAAAACCAGATGGCACGGTGGAATCATGTTGGATGGTATGTATAATTATGCCTATTTTAAACAGGCCTCATTTTATATAATGCTACACAAAGTAGCACTGAACATTTCTGTTTTGTGCATAGTGATTTCTTAAGTTGTTGGCAGGGAGATTGCTTGTTACAGAATATCCAGATTGCTAAACTTGCTAAATAAGGATTTACAAGGATATTGTGAGATTGGAGGCTTTGAGCTATAGGGAGAGGCTGAATAGGCTAGGACTTTTTTCTCCCTCTATGACTCTATTTTTTCATGATTTAGTCAGAGCTGGAGGGGTGAAGGTAGCAGTAGGAGCTTTTGAAATCTCGAATCTAATTACTGTGTACAAGCAGTTCTGCAAGTTGCCAACTCAGGCGACTGACTGTGTGGAGTTTGCACGTTCTCCCCGTGTCTGCGTGGGTTTCCTCCGGGTGCTCCGGTTTCCTCCCACAATCCAAAAAATGTGCGGGTCAGGTGAATTGGCCATGCTAAATTGCCCGTAGTGTTAGGTTAAAGGGGTAAATGTAGGGGTATGGGTGGGTTGCGCTTCGGCGGGTCGGTGTGGACTTGTTGGGCCGAAGGGCCTGTTTCCACACTGTAAGTAATCTAATCTAATCTAAAAAAAACTCAACTGTCAGGTCAGAGTTTGCATCAGTGTTAATAATCTGAGGGGAATTTTGTGGTAATTCCAAGAATAAGAATCTTAATTGTATCCTGAATCTCACAAAAGAATGCAGGAATTCACCTTATTGAGAGCCCTGAAAGTAAGCAACTTAACACCTAACTGTCCCAATCTGATCTGTGAACAGACTATTGAGTGCTCCAGGTTCATTTGTTCCAATGATTAAGTCATTATTCTCTATTATTAAGAAATTGTCCATTCGTGCAATCATAATGCCGTAACGTTTCAGCATATAGGGAGCAGAAAGGCTCACAGACTCTTAGCATATTAAACTAACTATTGCCCAGTACAGACCAAATCTAATCATATTTTAATGTTTTAATTTAATTTTAATGCAGAGACCTTTGTACTATTTCTATTGTTTCTTAGTTGCTTCTGAGAAAGAAAGTAGTTTAGGTCTGTTATTAAAGACGTTACCTCAGTGTAAGGAATTAAATTTAGAAGTTCCAAACCAGAAATGTTTGGTTAAAACCATGGAGGGGTTATGTGAAGCTGAGAAGGTATAAGCTTAGTTATGCATTGAATAAAGGAAGAGGCTATCCAATTCTCATGAGCAGGAATTAAAGCCATAGCTAAGTTAAACACTATGTTGGATAGAAAAAGTAGCTTGCTGTGGTGTTTGAGTTCTATAATGGGGTGCTGTTGGGATTAATAAGGTTGTATCTGTAGTAATTAACTTATGTTTTGACTTCTTTGCATGGACCAGATACTTTAAGTTAGTGATTCCATACTGCTCATTTTCCATTTGTTCTGAATATCTTCAATTTGATTATGGCTTTTAAGAGTAACTCCTATTTCAGGAATTTGTAAATCCTTGGAATAAAGGCAAAATACTGCAGATTCTGTAAATCTGAAACCAACACAGAATGTTGGAGAAACTTTGCATGTCTGGCAACATCTGTGGAGAGAGAAAAGGTTAACGTTTAGAGTTTGATATGACTTCTTAAGAACAACGTGTTATTGTTGGAGGCAATATGAAAGTCCTGAGCTCTGGGATTTGTTCACTGAATGTCTCTGCCTCTTCCTGACTTTCATCCTTTAAGGCTGTCCTTAATGTCATTGACTAAGCCTTTGGTCACATCCATGGATATCCTTATGTAGTTTCAAATTTCTTTTACACTCCTGTGAAAGTGCTTGGGATGTTTTACGTAATTAATGATTCTCCATACATACAAGTGTTGCTGTATTTGGAGGAGATTCAGGGTGAATTGAATTGAATTGGCTTTATTGTCACATGTACTCAGTGAGGTAAAAACAATGACTGCAGATGCTGGAAACCAGATTCTGGATCAGTGGTGCTGGAAGAGCACAGCAATTCAGGCAGCATTCGACGAGCAACAAAATCGACGTTTCAGGCAAAAGCCCTTCATCAGGAATAAAGGCAGAGAGCCTGAAGCATGGAGAGATAAGAGTTTCAGGGCTGAGGAAATGACCTGGGAGTTGCAATGAGAGAGAGACTCCCTGAGATTCTTGTAGAGAGAGGAGGAAAACTTCTTCAAGGCAGGCATCCTTGCAAGAGGATTCGCAGTAGGGTTAAAATCAACGAGGTAAAAACAATGACTGCAGATGCTGGAAACCAGATTCTGGATCAGTGGTGCTGGAAGAGCACAGCAATTCAGGCAGCATCCGACGAGCTGAGTACAGTGAAAAATTTACAAGTTTTCACTTATGGCACCATCTTAGGTACAAGGTACTGTTATAAAGCAGAGTTGATGCCCCCCCCCCACGATAAATGAAACCAAAACACCCAGAGAGATTTGCCTCGCATAATAATTTGTTAAAAGATGTATGACAAGTGGTACAACCTATCTCTCCCCCTCAATCGTTTACAAAGGAGTGGTTAGGTGAAATGAAATCCTTTCACTCAAGTCTATAATCAACAAGTAACAATTTATTTATCTAGCTCCAATGGTGAACAAATTAACAAAGCTATAACAAACCGAACAATTCCCCTCTAGCTGCTAACTATTCCTGAATAAAACAAAATCCTAATGGTATGCTGTTTCAATAAATACAAGTCCTACTTATATAACAAAACAATAGAATTCAGTCTCTCAAAATTACATTTAGGATACATCTTGTGGAATGCTCTGTGATCCTCTTTCAGGAATGCCTCTCCCCTCTGAATTGTTGCATCAGGAATGCCTCTCATCATTGAATTCTATGTCAGTTCTTCTGTCAGGAATGTTCTGTCTGTGAATTCTGTTGTCTGGAGAATTGGCTAAGTGTACAATCCAATTGGTTCTAGGTCAACAAAACTGTCAGATTTAAATTTGTTTTTTAATATCAAAGGGCTTGATTTGAATTGATTGGCTAATTTTAACAAAGACCTGTTGTATTGTTAAAAATGCTGCTTGGCTGTTCAATACAAAATGTTTCACTTCGGCTGCTCTCCGTGCACCTGCACTTTAAACTGCTATTCAGGCATCCATCTTAACTTTAAGCACTGAAAAATGCCATCTTATGGGGCAACACGGTGGCTCAGTGGACAGCACTGCTTCCTCACAGCACCAGGGACCCGGGTTCAATTCCAGTCTCGAGTGACTGTGTGGAGTTTGCACATTTTCCTCGTGTCTGTGTGGGTTTCCTCCGGGTGCTCCGGTTTCCTCACACAGTCCAAAGATGTGCAGGTTAGGTGAATTGGCCATGCTAAATTGCCCATAGTGTTAGGTGCATTAGTCAGGGGTCATTATAAGGTACGGGAATGGGTGTGGGTGGGTTACTCTTTGTAGGGTTGGTGTGGACTTGTTGAGCCGAATGGCCTGTTTCCATACTGTAGGGAATCTAATCTAATCTTAAAGGACCACCCATTTTACAATTTTACACGCACCAACTTCGCAACAGTACAAGTTCTTAGGGAAAAAAAATGAAAAATAAAGAAATAAAAAAAGTCAAGAATTACAGATTTTAGGAATAAATTAGAAAATTAAGTAATAAAGAGCTCAGAACAACAGTCCTTACACCCGAGTCCATGCAGGCACCAAGCCTCCAATGTGTACTGGGCTTCACCTCAAGGCTGAGAGACATCACTTGATAATTGTTAAGAAAATCTGGGAGTTGCTTGCTTCATTTGGGTGCATTCTGTCCTTAAATTCAATCTCTGCAAAAGCAAATGACACAGTTGTCTTGACATTTTTTGCTGTGGGTCTGTCTTAGTTCCTGGTAGAGATTTAAACCAGTATTGCCTGGGGGGCTATGTCCAATTGTATTAGGGATTTGATTGACACTTTTGTGCTATCATCTTAATGCTTCATTCATTTATTCATTTCTCTGTAAATGTTGAACAGCTGTAAATGCATAGATCTGCTGCAGGGTCGACAAATATGCTTACTGGCATATTTGTAGACAATAAGGCCATATCTCAACAACCACCACAGCTGATATCACTTCTTGAATGTAAAGGGAGTTGATATATTAAATTAGATATTCCCTTGGCCAGCAAGTGATTTGCTAACTGGATGAAATTAATGCATTCTTATGTTTATAAAGGATAACTTTATGTATGATGTAAACAATTAGCTAAACTTTACGGGTTTTGCACATATATGGTGAACTAAGTTAAACAAAATGAATGAACCTACAGTCAAACACACAAGCCCATCAAATCAGATCTGGACTTTACAAGTGTTTATGATATGAACATGCATGTTTGTGATATGAACAAGTACTCATGATGAAATAACGTAGGCTATTAACTGTAATTTTACTTGTATGTTGTTGGTGATGCAGGTAGCGATGATTTCTTATTGTCAGAACCTGGTAAAGCTATCTGGTGACTTCCAGGCTCGCACAGTCTGACCTCCACACCTTTCCAGTAAATTCTCTTTTTCTACAATTGATCTCCTTCATTGTAATAAGTGACTGTATACATTGAAAGTCAATGTGAACGTATCTTTATTCCATATAAGCTGTTGAAATGCCACAACACTTGATTTACTGCCCTAGGAACCTTTCTAGTTGATTGCTACCATTCTGCTTTTTGGCATAAATGGACTGTTCTGTCATGGACACTTGAATCTTCTACTTAATTACAAGTTTCTTTTTCGTGTTGCAAGCTATTAGTGGAAACTCCTGTTGTGATAGATCATGAATTCCCAGGCACAGTGAAGTTTCCAAGTGGAGAAGGTACAGCTGCAACAAATGATGTGAATTCAGAACGAGAGTTTAGGAACCTGTGATTAAAAACAAAGTACCAGAGAAACTCAGCAGCTCTGTCAGAATATATGGAGAGAGTAACAGTCACTGTTCTGAGTCTAGCATGATCTTCATAACTGAATGGGGCTGGAAAGTTATTGTTTTTATGCTGTTAGCAAGGGAGGAGCAGGAGAAAACACGATGAGGGTGTTCAGAGCAAAAGGTAAAGGGGGTTTGAATGATGGTAGAGAAGTTAGAGATGCAGAATAGGCATTAACGACAGTATTATCTCTAACCAGAAAGGAGGAAAGGGTGGATCAAAGAATGGACATCAAACAATGCATCACATTTTTGGGAGGCTAGGCAAGAAGCATCAGTTGTAACCTTGTCCTGTGTGGGATGCCATAGTCATTGATTGAGGATTCAAAAGCAACCTTGTCCCTCAATAACTGAGACTCTACCTGTCTTTTATGTGAAAGTAAATGATGTTTTGGTGCAAACTGAGTTTTATAGGGCATTTCTCTGAACAGCTGGTCGGTCCACTGTTACCTTTTAGTCAATGCCACCATAAACAGACTAACTGGCTATACACATGTAGAAACCAGGATTCAGCCGTTTAAGTTGGTGAACTGTTCCACCATTCAATGAGATTCAATGGCTAATCTGTAATCTTATTCCAAAAACCCACCTTTGCCTATAACCTTTAAACCATTTGAATAATTGCACAATCAAACTCAGTTTTAAAAAGGGCAGTTGCTGTTTGCTGAAGAGAGACCCAAACTTCAACCAGCCTTTCCATGTAGAACATAAGAACCACAGAATAGGAGCTGGAATAGATCATTCACCTCTTTCAGCCAGTTCAGTTATTCAAATGAAATCAAAGCTGATCAACTTAAAATGAATTTCCCTAATACCATTCCAAAAGGCTTGGCTCCAATGTTTCGGTTATGTCCCTCTAGTTCTAGAGTCCAGAAATGGCGGCAATAATGTCTACCTTATAATTTTGTAAATGTCCTGAAAATTTTGACAAGCTCACCCCTTAATTCCTTTTAATTCCATTTAATGAACCCTAGTTTGTCTTGTTTATCTTTTATTCTTTGAAGAATCTTGCTGTGTACATTTGCGTGTGGAGCAACATAGATTTATATTGCAAATATGTTTTGGAAAGTCTTGAGGTCGTTAAAGGGACTATATAAAAGTTTTTTTTGAAATCTTATTGTTTTCTGAGCAAGTAACTATCTTTGCGACATGATAGTTTCTAGTTAGTCATCTCTAACTTAAGGAATGAACAATTAGGTCTGAAGCGATCCTAATTTTTCATATCCTCGTCATGTTATGCAGCCTTTCCTGGAAAGGAGGAAGCTACTCTTGTGTTAGTAACTTGGAAATGCATGATAACAGGTGAGGTACTAGGTACCTCCTCTTCTCTTCTATATTTGTTCCCCATTCCTCCTTACTTCTCCCTGTTGAGTATTGTTATCATCTGTGAAAAATAGATTCTCCTCCAACTTGCAAGCTGCTAAATTTTAAGTATGTCATAAACATGGGACACTGCAGCTTTCATCTCTTAAAGAATTGCTTTGTGTCCTCTAGTTCGAGCTTTGGCAAAAGTTAAGAATGAGCTAGCCCCTCATAGTACTGCACAATGTAGAATTACTGTGAACAGGGGCAGCTTGATGAAATGTTGTAACTTTGCCACAAGTTATGTTATCTTGTTGAAATGGAGAGTGGCAGATGATTTGGTACGAATTCCGGTCACGTTTTGATCGTCAATCGGTTAATTCCCAGTACTTGAATAAAATGAAAATGATCCAATGAACCCATACCACTTGTAACTCTTTGGCTGAAGTTGGAGAGCCAGCAAAGTGAAGCAGTATGTACAGGCTGAGGAGGCGATTGAAAACAATTGTCTTGTAGGCTCTAAAGTGCTGCAATCACAGATCTAATGTCAGATACGTAAAATTACAGAAAAACTCTCTGCGTACTTGAACTTTGCAATTTGTAGTGATTATTTTAGAAAGTAATGGAAATGCACATTACACTGTAAGAAATAATGTAAATTTTGACATGAGATTTTTGCTTTTATCCCTCTTTGGAATAAGCATTTTATGTAATTTAGGTGCCACCTAGGCATTAAAATAAGGCATTTACCTTCTGTTCATGCAAATAGTACAGATAGAATTTATGGAATTTATTCTGCTTTTCAGCTACACCTTTGTAATTCATTTATGAACTAAAAGCAGAATCCATTGAAAATTCTGGAATATTCTCCATGGCTGGATTGGTAGATTTAAGTCACTGAATCCACTGACTATTTGATGTTTCAGTGCAAACAACCTATGTTTTTCTTACTTGGCCTCCTCAGTAAAATGAGGACAAAGGAAAGTGACCTCTTCTGGACCTTCAACATGGCAGTGAACCTACTGCTTGAAGTATATGAAAGCAGACCTCAAAGAGATGCAATTTTTCAAAACTCATTAATTGTATTTCCATTTATATTTCCTGCATATTTGCAGTAACACTTAAATCCAGTTTCTAAAATGGTTGTTGTTTTGTTTATACTTTTTCTTAGAAATTAATAGGTAAACTGTTCAGTTCAGTTACTTTTTCAAATTGTTTACATTTGTCACTCGCAAAGCTAACCTGCTTTTATGAAATGGCTAGTCAATATTTCAAGATGCTCCACAGAAGTGAAACAGATGCTTAAATGTAACAGGCCAGCAGGAGAGATGACCAAATGCCTGGACAACTAGATGGATTTTGTAAAGCTTTTGAACATAGAGAGAATTTAACAAATATTAAAAATATACAGGGACCCTTATGTTGTGTCCTATACTTTAAACACTATCATTATAAACTAAAAGGCAGTTTTTTTTATTTCAAAGTTTGTGCAGTAGAAATATTCACCCAGACGTCGACACTGGGAACACACATGTTAGTTAAATGTTGCCACAGCTATTATTCAGAATTTGGTCAGTAGAAGCTAATTATATGAAAATAGGAGTTGGGAGGTCATGTTGCACTGTACAGGACATTGGTTAGGCCATCTTTGGAATACTGCATGCAGTTCTGGTCTCCATGCTCAACTAAGGATGTTGTGAAACTAGAAAGGGTTCAGAAAAGATTTACAAGGGTGTTGCCAGGGTTGGAGGGTTGAGCTATAGGGAGAGGCAGAACAGGCTAGGAGCTATATTCCCTGGAGCATGGAAGCTGAGGGGTTACCTTATGGGGGTTTATAAAATCATGAGGGGCATGGATAATGTGAATAGCCAATGTCTTTCCCCAGGGTGAGGGAGTCTGAAACTGGTGGGCATAGGTTTAACGTGAGAGGGGAAAGATAAAAGGGAGCTTAGGGGCAACATTTTCATGCAGAGGGTGGTGCATGTATGGAATTAGCTACCATTGGAAGTGGTGGAGGCTGGTACAAATACAACATTTAAAAGGTGTCTGGATGGTATATGAATAGGAAGAGTTTAGTGGGATTTGGGCCAAATGCTGGCAGATGGGACTAGGTTAACTTAGGATATCTGGTCGGCATGGGTGAGTTAGACTGAAGGGTCTTTGTGCACGCTGTACAACTCCATGACTCTATGACTCTATATTAGCATGGCATTGATTTTGCAAAATTAACACTGTTGATTGGATATGAAAATGACAAACTCAGACTTGTTGACCTTGCAAAGTCCTTCTTATTATCTTCTGGATGTTAATGCCACAATTTGGACTGCTCTTTAAAAAGTAGTCAAGCATCAGCCTGACACAAAATCATACTTTATAGACTACGTCCCAGATATCATCATTACCATCCTTAGGAATGTCTTCTCCCACCAGCAGGACAGAGGTGCTGTGGAGTGGGAGGGAGTAGATCTGAAAGTTGATATTGAACACCACTTGGTGGACACAATGAGGGTGTCAAGATTGTGGAATGTACTCTGGGTTGAGGACTTCAATGTCTATCATCAAGAGTGGCTCAGCAGCTCTACAACTGACCAAATTGGTCAAGTCCTGATAGACATAGCTCCTAGCCTGGGTCTGCAGCACATGGTGGAATCAACAAAACAGAAAAATATACTCGACCTCATCCTCACTAATCTCCTTCAACTTGTCTGTGCTGTTATCAGTAAGAATTACCACTGCATAGTCCTTCTAGACATGAAGTCCTATCCTTGCATTGACTAGACCCTCCATCATGCTGTATAGTGCTGTGAAAAATCTGCACCTTCATGGCCCAGCATATACCAGGAGACTTACTCAATGAAGTTAACAGGACGATATGCCAGGCATACCTAAAAATAAGGTATCAAACTGGTAAGGCTACAACAGATTTATTGTGTATCAACCAGAATAAGCAGCGAGTAATAGTGCAAAATGATTCCACAGCCAAAGTATCAGATCCAAGCTCTCTAGTCTTGCTACGCTATTGTGAATGGTGGTGGATGATGAAATAACTCACTGGAAGATGAAACTACACAAATATCCTCATCTTCTATAATGTGGGAGTCAGCACACTAATACAAAACATGAGTCTGAAACATTTGCAACAATCGTCAACCTGGAGTGGAGGATCCATCTTGGCCCCTCCTCAGGTCCCCAGCTTCACAGATACCAGTCTTCAGTCAATTCTATTCACTCCACATGAAATCAAGGAACAGCTGAAGACACTTGATATCCTAAAAGCTGTGGATCCCCACAATATTCTTGCAATAGTACTAAAGATATATGTCCCAGAACTTGCTGTTCACCTCGCAAAACTTTTCCAGTACAGCTACAACACTCAAAAATCTGGAAATATGTAAATATTGCCTAATGTGTCCTGCACACACAAAGCAGGACAAATCCAACCAAGCCAATTCCTACTTCATTTGCATACACATGATCATCAGCCAAGTGATGGAAGGAGTTGTTGGCAGTGCTGTCAAGTAGCACATGCAAACAATAGCCTGCTAACTGACACTCAGTTTGGGTTCTGCCAGTGTCACTCAGCTCCTGATCTCATTATGGTTTTGGTTCAAACATGGAAAAAGATGTCAATTCCAGAGGTAAAATAAGAGTTACTGCCTTTGATATCAAGGCCATATTTGACTGAGTGCAGCATCAAGGAGCTGTAGCAACACTGGAATCAATGAGAATTGAGGGAAAATCGCCCTGCTAGTTGGAATCATACTTAACACAAAAGAAGATGCTTGTGGTCATTGGAGGTCAGTCATTTCAGCTCCAGGCCATAGTTGCAGGAGTTCCCTCAGAGTAGTGGTCTCGGTCCAGCTGTCTTTAACTGCTTCATAAATTACCTTCCCTCCATCAGAAGGTTTGAAGTGGAAATGTTTCCTAATGATTGCACTCTGTTCAGCACAGTAATTGTCTCCTGAATATTCTCCAGGTCCTGTTACACTGGGCATGAATGTTACTTTCCATTTGTATCAGGCATTCAATAAGAGAGAATCTAACCATCACCCTTGACATTTGTCAGAATTGCTCATACTGAACAGATTTAGCCACATAAATATATGCCCAAGGCTAGGAATCCTGAGGTGAATTCCTGACTCCGCAAAGCCTGTCCACCATCTACAAGGC
Organism: Chiloscyllium plagiosum; assembly: GCF_004010195.1. NCBI lineage: Eukaryota > Metazoa > Chordata > Chondrichthyes > Orectolobiformes > Hemiscylliidae > Chiloscyllium > Chiloscyllium plagiosum. The sequence goes on along the minus strand of NC_057747.1, from coordinate 16,715,092 downwards.
CCAAGTCAGGTGCCTGATTAAATACTGCCTTCTTGCCAGAGTGAATGCAGCTCCAAAATCACTTGAGATGATTGAATTTATCCAGAACCAAGTGTCCACTTGATTGGCATCACATCCACAAACATTCACTCCCTTCACCACTGATGCTCAGTAGCAACTATATGGGAACACCGCCACGTGTAGCTTTCCTCCAAGCTACTCGCCATCTTGACCTGGAAATATATCGCCATTCCTTCACTGTTGCTGAGTCAAAATCCTGAACTCCCTCGCTAATAACATTGTGATGTACTTACACCAAATGGACAGTAGTGTTTCAAGAAGGCAATCTATAATCACTCTCTCTAGGAGATTGTGGAATGGACAACAAATACTGGCCCAGCAAGTGGCAATCACATTCACTGAATGAATTTTAAAACAAAACCTGTTGTTTGAATTAGTTATTGTTCATTAGCATAATGTAGGTGTTCAGCTAAATTCAGTGGTGAAGAACTGTAGATATATTTGTTTCGGTAGTTGCATTTGAATTGCATTGGTGAACTTTGTTCACTGATGAAGTTGTCTAATAACTTGTTTCCTGAACCTTTCTGCAATTGATATTCAGTTGAACTGCAATTTATAAAATTTTCATACTATGAAATTAGTGAGCATGGTGCGGAGAACTTTAAAAGGCAGTCCAAAAGGAAGTAATCAACACGAGGAAGATAATTAGAACATGTGCAAATGAGCCGATTTTCTTAATGTTTTGTTTGAAAGATTTTTCATTAATTTGTCTTTTAATTATTCGGATCTGTTGTTGAAAAGAGGATATCTGATTGAGTTTGCTTCTTGTACTTGGAATGGGATTTGTTTGTTTTTTTTCCAACAGCAGACCTTATTGTTTTGAAGGAGTCTGATCTTACCACATACCTCTGTGGTTGGCCTACAGTAATTAAGTGGCCAGTACATTCTGACTTTATCCTGTGCTCTCTGTAAGACATTCAGCTTTGAACTTCCATTGTTTAAATATTTATATGAAGAAAAAAGTCATACTGAACCTTTTTTTGAGGTATTTGAAACCACTGCAGGGTGTATCTCAGTTTGATACCAATTAGGTTAAATGTAAGGAAGATCGCTTACATTTGGAATGGCCAGTTTACATAAACGCTTAGATTTGAGCTAATGCACTAAGTGACCTCATAGTCTTCTGGAAAATTGATGGGACCTTTCATGATTCTCTTGCAATCTGTATAATGGAAAATTACATTTATTTCTGAAATATCTCCGATGTTGGATTGATGGATAAATGCCATAGATATGTTTCAAAACCGATTTGGTTCTGGAGTACAAACCTGCTTTTAGCACCCAGTCCTTAACACATATTTTGAGATCAGGCACAGACCAGATGGAGAGTAACCTCTTCTCTTTCCCAGTAATATAAATACTTTGGGCACTACAGTTAAAGTATTTGACATGGCTATTTTCCATGTTAGCCACACAGTAAAATATTGCTGTTTATGTCTTCGCCATTCGCAAATTTGCTTTCCCATGCAAAACATTCTTTGTACTATATTGCCCATTTTGGTGTAAATGTTCACTAATCTGTTGTTTGTCATGGCATACAACACTACACATCAGACAGTTGTACACAGTTATTACATTATAAAATATTTTTTTAAAATCTCTGGCATGATCGCAATTGCTATTTACCTTCAGACCATATTGTCAATCTTGTCTAGTGTCATTTTAAAATCTACATAACCATTACCTTGCAAAAGAACATGCGTTGGATTCTGAATTTCATATTAATATCAGTCATGTTGCGCAGATCCCCAGCTTACAATCAGCCGTTGCTTTCCCACTAAAATTTAATATTTTCTGCTATGATTCATTTCTTTTCACCAAAGATTTACCGCTTCATGTGGGAACATTTGCCTTCTGGGACTGAAACATTTGCCTTCCCACAGTAGCTGGGAATAAGTTATTGTCCACTTCTAATAGTTGGCTATATCACTGGAGATTGGTTTTGTTTTGTAGGGAGAATGAGGAAAATAAACATTGCTATTATATTATTAGAATTTGGAAAAAACCTAACAAATCTTCTAAATGTTTTATTCAAAGTGAGGCTATTCAGTCAGCCTGACATTCATTCGCAGTAGGTTGTATTGAACTTGTAGCTGAGATTGATTTTTTGGAATTGTTTTGCACTCCACTAATATCATTTTTATTTAATGAACAATGTGAATATCGACCCTTAGGATGACTGGACCTATCCAATTGATTCTAAATATAAAATGCGTGTGGTTCACGATTTTGTTATTAAAACATAGAGCATACATTATGGGCCCTTCAGCCCACCATGTCTGTGCCAACCATGATGTTATTGTAAACTAACCCCATCTGCCTGCTCATGGTCTATATCCCTCTATTTTCTGATTGTTTATGTGTTTGTCTAAATGCCTTTTTAATCTTGACTTTTTTCTGGGAATGGTGGGATGTTACTGTGGTATTGACTATTACAAAGTGTACACTGTTTGAAAGTCAGAATGATAGAATTTTAAGTGTCCTTCTTCTATACATTGATAGCAGGCAGGAAATACTTGAGGTTAGCTTACTGTCAAGCAGCCAGTGGAATAGAAGGGAGCTGTCCCTTCCAGGCTGACTTTGTACTGAGGCTCAAGTATGCAAAGAGCAGTGTTCTCATTGATTCTGTTTCTCTCTCCCTTTAGATTGAGCTTAAAGCCATCTGCTCCTGTAGCTGTTTACTGCTTTAGTAACCTTCCCTCCAACTCTCAGTTTCTTCTTGTGTGGGTATGTGAAAAGAAATGTTGGCATTTTCGTGCACAATTTTGCACTGTTCTATTTACAAATTTATTTCCTGTCAGAAAAGGGAATTTGTTTCAAATAACATTTTGTTGTTACCACTTTTCAGGATAAAGCTACTGTTTCATTCTAAATTTCTGACAGTTTTTTTAGGCTAGTTCCAGAAGATGGTTTATGTAATAAAATTAGCTGTATGGTGTGTCAGCTTTTTTTTTATGAATTATCTTCAATCTCTTCAGCTGTTTTATATTTTTTTCTCTTCAACATTCTCTTTAATGTAATAATAAAGAATGGTAGATTATTCAAATTAGTTCTAATAAAAAAAATTCAATTCAACTTAGTTTTAATATGAAGGCTCAGGCTGATCAATTCAAGGCTTGACATTTTCAACCAGCACTTGCTTTTTTGTGTTGTCCAAGTATCATGACATCAGAATAGCAAAATTAAATTGAAACATGTGTCAATAGTTATTTAATCATGTTAATCTTTACACTGTTGAATTGGCACCATAAGGTCATCTTTGAGCAGCTACGGTCTGTATCTGTGTTGCTGATTTTACTTTCTATTCTTTGCCAATCGCAGAATTTTATGGCTGTAAAAGCATGTGGGCTGATGCTGTTTGGGAGGGCAGTCAGGCCACGAAAATGGATTGGGTCATGAAATTTTTGTGTGCTACTCCTACTAGTGCGACTCCTTTATAGTGTACATATCTGATGCTTGTTGGCAAAGCCAAAGAGCAAAATGACTCCCAATCAATCTGTTTGTTATTAAATTGAAGGAGGGATACAATGTTTCTGTTTGGATTTCGGAGGGAATTTTCTCTTGGAGAAAATATTTTGTTGAAATTATTAATGCTTTTAAAATATGAATGAATACATGCTAACCGCCACCTGCAAACATTCCTACTATGTTACAGTTATCAGCAAGGCCCTGTACTAAAACATGATCCACACTCCTTTTTTAAGTGAACATTAAAAACTTTTTTAGTAAACATTAGTTACACACAAAATATTGTGAGGGAGGACATCTTTTTGAGTCCTACATACCTGTGCTTCAAGTTCATGTAATCTGACATCACTATGATAAAGTTCCTTACACACATGATCAATAGCTATTCATAGATTAAAGGTATAGTTAACCCATTATTTGACAGACTCTGGCTTGGGTTCAGGTGTGTCCTGCATGGTGCGTTTGCCAATACTGTCTGAGCTTACAATTAAACAGGAAATGCTGAATACCCATGGATTCATAATTGGAGAAGTATTGGTATTGAAGCAAATAGGGAAAAATATTGAAGGAAGGTCCATACTTTCAAGTTTCAACATTATTTTGCTACTGAATTAAAAATGATAATGATGCCAGGTTTTAGTAAGACTATAAAAAGTATAGTTCCATGTTTCAGAGCTTTTCACAATACAATATTGGGTAGCATCTTTGGAGCAGAGAAAGAACATTACTACTAAATTAGAAGGTATTGTTTTTAAATCCTTTAATGGCATTTTGTCATCACTGGCTGGGCCAGAATTTATTGCTCATTCATAGTTGCTCTTGAGAAGATGATGGTGAGCTGTCTTCTTGAACCACTGTCGTCCATTTGGTATGCCGACAGTGCCATTAGGAAAGGAATTCCAGGATTTTGTAGTGATACAGTGATATATTTCAGTTAGGATGGTGAGTAGGCTTTGATGGGAATTTATAGGTGGTGATGTTTCCATGTATCTACAATCCTTGTCCTTCTAAATGGTAGTGGTCATGAGTTTGACAGTGCTATTGAAGGAAACTTGATGAATTTCTGCAGTACGTCTTAGAGATGGTGCATACTGTTGCTGCTAGGCATTAGTCAGTTGAGGCAGTGAATGTTTGTGGATGTTGTGCCACTCAGGTGGGTTGCTTTGCTTTGGATGGTGTCAAGCTTCATGAATGTTGTTGGAGCTGCACTCATCCAGGCAATATGGGAATATTCCATCACACTCTTTATTTGTGTTTTGTAGATTAGGGACAGGCTTTGGGTAGTCAGAAGGTGAGTTACTCTAGGATTTCTAGCCTCTCGTTTGGCTGTTGTAGCCACAGTATTTATGTAATCTGTCCAATTCAGTTTCTAATCAATTGTAACCCCACGATGGTAATAACATTGAATGTCAGGGGCTGATAGAGGTTTAGATTCTCTCTTTTTAGAAATGCTCATTTCCCGGCACTTGCGTGGCACATATGGCACTTGTTATTTGCTGCCCAAACCTGGATATTCTCCAGGTCTTGCTGCATTTGCACAGAGACTGCTTCAGCATTTGAGGGGAAATGTATTGAGGGTTGTATTGGCCACAAGCAATGTGTAAAGTGTAATGCTTGTACGCTTTGTCCAACATGAAATTTGCGAAGTTCAAGTCAGAAATTTTCAGCATCTCTCATCAGGCATCTCTTGGCTTTCTCACCCGTTGTGATGGAGGCAGAACTTGGCATGTAGTAAAAACCCTTTTTCACCGTGTTTTGGTCATTAAAGAAGTGAGTGAGGATTAATTCAGTTGAGTCAATATTATCAAAGTTTCTTTGCCTCTGTTAGAAGAGTAGTCAGTGAACCAAACTTTGATCCATTTGCATTTCATTAAAAGTCATGTCTTAGATGATTTTCCTCATTAACATTGCTGCCTACACTCAGAAATTAATTATGTCAGAAAGATTATTTGTTCTCTGGGTCAGTAATTTTTAAAGTGTTAATGTATGCAACTTCGCAGATTGGCAGATTGGACAAATTTATCATTCTAATTTGACCAACTGTGGTCACCTTCAAAGAAAAATTGTTAGTGTTTATGTTTCACGTTTAACAGCTGCATCTTTTTTCAAAAAAAATCTTTTGAACTTAAGAAGCTGCCATTGTTTCTCAAATTCAGTTATTTCATAGTTGAGCTTCTCTAATTGTTTACAGTATCAGAATTATTACAGTGCAGAGGAGACCATTTGGCTAATCTATCTGCATAGCTATCTTAATCAAATTTCCTACCTTTTTCCCGAACCCTGCATATTGTTTCTATTTAAATAGTTATCCAATACCCTCTTGAATGCCTCAAGTAAACTTGTCTCCAACACACTTCCATGTATCACATTTTGGATTTTACTGTGTGAAAAACCTGCTTTTGCTTCTTTTGAAAAACATTGGTTCTTGATCATTTCACAAGCAAGAGCAGTTTCTCCTTGTCTGTCTATCTCGACCCCTTGCAATTTTGAGATAATCTATTCTCTATTTGATATCCTGACCCCACACACTAATAGAAATTTAGGTTCAATCACAGATAAACGTCATGCAGGAATGTCGATGAGATTATAGTTTCTGTGAATGACAGGCAAATCAGCAGTTTGTGTAAACGTTTTGTTATGAAAAAGTTATCAAACTCTTGTGATTTAATTCTGTTTAGCTTCCTGTATTTTGGCACCAACTGTACTCTGCTATATTTATGCTTCTGTGTGAGTATTGTACTTTTAAAAATATTTATCTTCATTTAGCCTGAATGAAGTGGCCTGGCGTTATGATATTGTAATGAGAGGTGTATAACATAGGTATTTATTATATACATTGTACTTGAAGTTTTGATTTTAAGAAAGACGCAGGTAGATGTAGGTGAGTTCTGCTCATATTTTCAAACAGGTTAGAAAGTCATTTGGAACAGTGACGTAAGTGCATTAATTACAAGAAAGCATGTGACTGCAGGCAAGTTCTCAGATGAACCCTTGTGTTCATGAATAGAATGTTTGTTTATATTACTGAGTTTACAATAGACCAAAAAACATTTGTTTAGTTTTGACTATATATATATAAAAAACTTATATTTTTCTTTTGTTGTGTTGTTAAAGAACATATGTAGTTTTGTAAAAGATCTTTCAGTGACTAACTACCATGGTAACCAACTTCAAAAATTGAACATGTTATCAGTCAGGTTTTCTTTGGGATTTGGCTTTTCTACTATTACCTTCGGCTGGGATTATAGCAATGTTTACTATGGATTGGAGTTCGCGGAAGATTGTGGTCAACCTCAAATACATGATCTCTGGTGGATTATATCCTCAGAAAAGGTTGAATTCTTAGGCCCATTTGTAGTATAGCTAGTTTGAAATCTATTTTGCAAAGATGAAAGCAGAAAAGGAGGTCTGTATCTAATGGTATGTTTTTAGGCTGAGGAAACATCGTGAATTTGTTCAGCTGATTTTCAGTTAAATTTAGAATATTAAATATTTCTACTAAATTCTTGACCTAAAGTTTGCATTTTTAACAAAACTTCCTGCAACTATGAATAATTGTCAACAGCAGGTCTTGGCGCTTGGCATTCTTTAAAGCTCAAAACAATGGTACTGAAACTGGACAAAATTGTCAACATGTAATTGTTCAACCAGTACTGCTGCCAAAGCAGTCTTGTGTTTGTTTAGGCAATTGTCTGTACCAACAGCATTAGATGAAGGAAACTACCTCCTTTCAGATGTAATATGAAGCATAAGTTCAACTTTGAAAACCAATTTAATCACAAGCCGAGGGAAACAAGCAATCTCAAAATGTTGTTTTGAGAAGCATTAGGGAATTACACTAATGAATCTGAGACATTGATGAATCAATTCTACTTTTGAAGAGTGGTGTTTTGTATAAATCATTATTTCCAGTCTGTTAAGAGCCTCCTCAGAATACAAACATCCATTTTGTGCTTAAATTTATGAAAGTAATCTGAAAATCAGATCTTTTTCAGAAATCTGATCTTTAAAGCCAATTGAATCTTCTCACAAACTTTGAACAATTGACCTATGATACTATGTGGAATATGCTCCGAATTTTAAAAGAACGAGAGGAGTTAATTGAAACATATAAAATTAGTCTGTCAGGTTGGATGCTCAAAGTCTGTTTCTGCTGGCCATTTAGGATTGGCATGAAGAGAAATTTCTCCATTTGGTTTGTGAATCTTCAGATTTTCTTACCCAGTAAGGCTATGGTTGCTCATTTGTTGAAGTTGCTTAAAACTCAGATTCGTAGATTTTTGGGTAGTAAAGGAATTGAAGGATAGGGCAGGAAGGTAGAGTTGAAATGTTTAGCCATGATCTTATTGAATGGCATAATGAGCTCCGGTTTCTGTTTTTAATGCATCCTTACAATTTGAAGAGTTTAATTAGATATGCAAATTTAAAAATCCAGTGTGTTAAAAATTAAATTGAAGTGTGGAATCAATTTTGGAGTGTTAGGTTTTTGACATTATCAAACATGATTCAACTTAAAGAAGGCGAAAGACAAGTCACTTAGAATGTTATTTGGATTGAAGTGAATGCCAGATATCCCAGTCCTTATGGTCATCATAACCTGTTTATTTTTAGCATTGGGACAATGCAGACCCATTAAAAATCTCAGAGCAGTTTGCATCCTTATGCTGCAAAGGGTTTCTGTTCAGTATGCCTAGCATGGAATTAATTGGATGAACAGTTCAAGTGCCACAATTGTTGCCACCTTTCTGTGTGGAAAATGTGAGGTTGATGTGGTAAGAAGTGGCAGTGTGGGGAGTTAATTCAAGATAGGCTGCACAGCGCAACTCAATTTCAATCAGGCTTCTCAAACCCCAGGCTGAAGTGTAAGCATGTTGGCCTTTTGAAGTGAGTACCAAACTGCAATAGAGTGGAATATTTATTGGCACAGTAAAGGCTGGTGCAAAATCTAGGAAAGTATCAAATGTTTTACATCAAGATCGTAAACGTTTCTATCAGTATACCAAAGTTGATTTAGTTGAAGCTGCTTGGTTGTAAACATTAAGACCTCAATTGATGTATCATTTGAAAACAAGTCACATTTATAAGTGTTACTTTATATTCAAACTGACATCATGGGCCACTGGATAATGGGATATCTGTTGCTTGTTTTTACATGCAGGCAATTTAGTTAACTTGCATCCCAGCTGTCATAACAGCGGTGAACCACTCAGGTCAGCCAGGCAAATGAATGAGGAGTATTGCCAGTAGTCATTGCCTATCATTTGACAAGACCCACAGAATGTTGCTTGATAAAACCGTTTGAGTGTATTAATGTTTTCACTTTATGCGCTGAATGGTGATGTTGACACCAATGCAAAAATAGATTTGTATGCCAGTGCAGCAGATGTATGATGAGATGACATTTTAATTCTGAGTCAAATTTTGATACTGTGCTCAAATGAAATACAAGAATTGGATATAAATTTAACTGCTTGTTTATAATTGGACAATGGAATTTTAAATCACCTGAATTACAAGCTTTAGTATAAAATGAAAGTAATATCTCAACTAACAGCTTCCTCTAGTATTTAAAGAGATTCCTTGCTACAGTGATTATTAGATATTATTCAGCATTCACTTCAATAACTTCACTTATCCATGTTCTGGAGTTTAACTTTATTGCTCAGTATCTATTTACAGATGACCTGGGAGTGCTGTGACCACAGGTAGATCCTTGGCTCTTTTTCTGCTGATGCTTCATCCTGTCTCACGTTCATGGCAGTCTTTGTCAGTGATAGTTTGCCATTGCAGTCCAATTATAAAGGCAGATTAAGCAAGCAGGTCACAGGTTCTACCTCAGTCAGAATGGGAAACAAACCAACACTGTTAGCATTCTTCTGAATCACAAGTAACTAGACCTCAATTAACATAAAATAGTGCATATTTGTATGCTTTTTAAAAACTTATTTAATCACAGGGCGTGGGCGTTGCTGGCTGACCAACAGTTATTACCCATTCCTAGTTACCCTTGAGAAGATGGTGGTGAGCTCTCTTCTTGAACTGCTGCAGGCCTCGTGCTGTAGATAAACCCACAATGCTCTGAGGGAGAGAATTCTCGGAATTTGGTCCAGTGACAGTGAAGGAATGGTGATCTATTTGCAAGTCAGGATGGTGAGTGGCTTGGGGTAGCTTGCAGTTGGTGATGTTCCTGTGTATCTACTGCCCTTGTCCTTCCAAATGGAAGTGTTCATGGGTATGAAAGGTGCTATCTCAGGATCTTTGATGAATTTGTGAGTTGCACCTTGTAGATAGTTGACATTGCTGAGTGTTGGTGTGGAGGGCGTAAATGCTTGTGGATTTGGTGTCAATCAAACAGGCTGCTTTGTCCTGGATGCTATCAAGTTTTTTGAGTGTTGTTGGAGTTGCACTCATCCAGGCAAGTGGGAGTATTTCGTGACACTCCTGACTTGTGCCTTGTAGATGGTGGACAGGCTTTGGTAGTCAGGAGTGAGTTCCACGCCACAGTATTCCTAACCTCTGACTTGTGTTGTAGCCCCTGTGTTTATGTGGTGAGTCCAGTTCAATTTCTGGTCATTGGTAAACCCCATGATATTAATAATGGAAGATTCAGCTATGGTAATGACTTCAGATGTTAGGAGGCAGTGGTTAGATTGTGTCTTGTTGGAGATAGTCATCGCCTGGCACTTGTGTGGCGTGAATGTCAGCTCCAAGGCTGGATATTGTAGAGATCTTGTTGCATTTGGACATGGACTGTATCTGAGGAGTTGTGAATGGTGCTGAGCATTGTGCAAACATTGGCAAAGATCTCCACTTCTGACCTTATGATGGAGGGAAAGTCATAGATGAAGCAAATGAATGACATTACCCTGAGGAACTCCTGTAGAGATGTCCTGGAGCTCAGATGACTGACCTTCAAAAACCACAATCATCTTCCTAGGTGCCAGGGGGACTCCAACCAGCAGAGAGTTTGTCCCCTGATTCCCATTGACTCCAGTTTTGCTAGAGCTCCTTGATGCCACACTTGTCAAATGCAGCCTTGATGTCAAGGGCTGTAACTCTCACCTCATCTCTAGAATTCACTGCTTTTGTCCATATTTGAGCCAAGGCTGTAGTGAAGTCAGGAGCTGTGTGGCCCTGGTAGAACCCAAACTGTGCATCACTGAGTAGGTTACTGCTGAGTAGGTGATGCTTGATAGTACTATTGATGACATCTTCCATCACTTTACTGATAATTGAGCATAGACTGAGGGGACAGTAAATGGCTGCATTGGATTTGTCTTGCTTTTTGTATAAAGGATTTACCTGGGCAATTTTCCACATTGTTGGGTAGCTGCCAGTTTATTTACTGTACTGGAACAGTGTGGCTGAAGGCATGGCACATTCTGGAGCACAAATTTTGAGTGCTGTTGCTGGAGTATTGTAGCCTTTGCAGTTTATGGTGCTTCCAACTGTTTCTTGATATCCTGTGAAGTGACTTGAATTTGCTGAAGACTGGCATCTATGTTGCATGAAACTGCTGAAGGAGGCTGAGATGGATCATCCACATGGCACTTCTGGCTAAAGCTTGCTGTGAATGCTCCAGTCTTATATTTTGCACTGATGCATTAGGCTCTTTCATCATTGAGGACGAGGATATTTGTGGAGCTGCTTCCTCTTGATGTGGCAGGACTGCAGAGCTTAGATCTGATCCGTTGGTTGTGGGATTGCTTAGCTCTGTCAATTACTTGCTGGTTTTGCTGTTTGGCATGCAAATAGTCCTATTTGGTAGCTTCACCTGGTTTTTAGATATGCCTGCGGCCTGCACATCTCCATTGAACCAGGGTTGATCCCCTGGCTTGGTAATAATGTTTAGAAGAGGGATATGCATAACCATGAGGTTGCAGATTGTGGTGGAGTATAATTCTGCTGCTGTTGATGGCCCACAGTGCCTTATGGATACCCATTCTTGAGTTGCTATATATGTAGGAAGTCTGTCCCTTTTAGGGTCAACGAGACTGTTCTGCTGTTGTCATTCCTAATGTCTAGGTTGATGCAAGGTCATCCACCCAGTTTCACTCCTTTGTTGAGACTTTGTAGTGATTGAAATAGCTGAGTGGCTTGCTAGGCCATTTCAGAGGGCAGATCAGAGTCAGCCACATTACTGAGGCTCTGGAGTAGCATGTAGGCCACTGCCAGGTGACGACACTAGATTTTCTTCCCTGAAGGATGTTTGTGAGCCTCATGGGCTTTTCCTGACAATTGACAATAGTTTCCTGGTCAATAATAGGTTCTTAATTCCAGATTTGAGACTGTGGAAAGCTCAGCCAGTCAGGCAGCATCTGAGAAGCAGGAGAATCGACGTTTCGGGCATAAGCCCTTTATCAGGAATGAGGCTTGTGGGTCGGGGAGCTGAGAGATAAATGCGAGGGGGTGGAGCTGGGGGGGAAGGTAGCTGAAAATGAGATAGGTGGGTGGCACGGTGGCACAGTGGTTAGCACTGCTGTCTCACAGCACTAAAGACCTGGGTTCAATTCCCGCCTCAGGCAACTGTCTGTGTGGAGTTTGCACATTCTCCCCGTGTCTGTGTGGGTTTCCTCCGGGTGCTCCAGTTTCCTCCCACAGTCCAAAAATGTGCAGGCTAGGTGAATTGGCCATGCTAAATTGCCCATAGTGTTAGGTGAAGGGGTAAATGTAGGGGAATGGGTCTGGGTGGGTTGCTGTTCGGAGGGTCGGTGTGGACTTGTTGGGCCAAAGGGCTTGTTTCCACACTGCAAGTAATTAACCTAATCTAATTCTAAAAAAGGTAGGGGCGAAGGTGATAGGTCGGGGAGGAGGATGGAGTGGATAGACGGGAAAGGGATAGATGGACAGTGCCAACTGTGAGGCTTGGGACTGGGATAATGTTGGGGGAGGGGAACTGTGGTGAACTCCACATTAATCCCGTGTGGCTGCAGGGTCCCTCGGCAGAAGATGAGGCATTCTTCCTCCAGGCGTTGGGTGGTTAGGATTTGTCGAAGGAGGAGGCCTAGGACCTGTATGCCCTTGGCAGAGTGGGATGGGGAGTTGAAGTGTTCAGCCACGGGGGGGTGGGGTTGGTTGGTGCGAATGTCCCAGAGATGTTCTCTGAAACAATCCGCAAGTTGGCATCCTGTCTCCCTGATGTAGAGGAGTCCACATTGGGTGCAGCACATACAGTTGATGTCATTGGTGGAGATGCAGGTAAATTTCAGTCAGATGTGGAAGGATCCTTTGGGGCCTTGGATGGAGGTGGGGGGAGGTGTGGGAGTAGGTTAAGCACATCCGGGAGTGGCAGGGGAAGATGTTGGGAGTGGGATGTGGGCTGGTGGGGGGAGTGTAGATCTGATGAGGGAGTCGCAGAGGGAATGGTCTCTACGGAATGCTGATAGGGGTGGGGAAGAAATGTATCCCTCGTGGTGCGGTCTGTTTGTAAATGGCGGAAGTAGCGGAGGGTGATGTGATGTATATGGAGGTTGATGGGGTGGAGGGAGGACCGGGGGATTCTGTCCTTGTTGCGTTGGGATGGGTGGGGTTCAAGGTCAGAGGTGCGGGAAGTGGAGGGGATGCACTGGAGGGCATCATTGACCATGTGAGAGTGGAAATTGCAATCTTTGAAGAAGGAGGCCATTGGGACTTTGTGAGGTGGAATTGTTCATCCTGGGAACACATGCGGCGGAGGCGGAGGAATTGGAGGTAAGGATGGCATTTTTACAGGACGTAGGGTGGTGAGGGACCAGGTAGCTTTGGAGGCAGTGGGTTTGTAGTAGATGTCCTTGGTTAGCCGGTCACCAGAGATGGAGATGGAGAGGTCCAGGAAGGGGAGGTAGGTTTTCAAGATGGTCCAGGTGAATTTGAGGTTGGGGTGAAATGTGTTAATGAAGTTGTTGAACTGTTCAACCTCCGTGTGGGAGCACAAGGTAGCGCCGATACAGTCATTGATGTAATGGAGGAACAGGTGGGGAATGGTGCCGGTGTAGCTGCAGAAGATGGACTGTTCCACACACCCGTAAAAGAGGCAGGCATAGCTGGGTCCCATGAGGAAGTGGGAGGATTTCACACAGATACATTTGTAAAGGTTATACTGAATAGACTGATCGTACGGCATTTCTGTTTAACTTGCTTTTCATTTGACCTCAGGAGATGCAAGTGAAGTTGGCAGATTGATGTCAGGTTGGTGCCCAAATTAATGTCATACCCTGCTTCATGTGTATTAGCCATCTTGTGATCTCAGACCATACTGTGAGTTGTCAGGCAGGATGCTGTTCCAGTTGAATGGTGCCAAGGAACAGTTTGCTGGACCTGGGGACCATTTGATTTGACTAGTCCAGTAACAGGACAGCATACAGGCATTTTGCTCTTTGATGAAAAGGAAAATTGACATGTCAATCTCAGCCATTGAATGCTATGTCTGGCCCTAGGATAGAGCTATAGGCACAGTGCTGCAAAAGAGGAATTTCGAATGAAACCCTTAAAATAAATTGTAATTGGTTGTACTGTGTGTTGGGGGGAGGGTTTGATGTGATCTATAATTCCACAATAGGCTGTAAGGAGAAGTCTGAGAACTATAGACTGGTGAGTGACATTAATGAAGAAGGGCCTGTGCCCGAAACGTCGAATCTCCTGTTCCCTGGATGCTGCCTGACCTGCTGTGCTGTTCCAGCAATAAAGTTTCAACTTTGATCTCCAGCATCTGCAGACCTCACTTTCTCCCTGAGTGACATTAATGGTGGGTACGTTATTGGAGGGGATTCTGAGAGATAGGATTTACATACATTTGAAGAGGCAAGTGCTGATGAAGGATAGTCAACGTGGCTTTATGCGAAGGAAATCATGTCTCAGAAACTTCCTTGAGTTTTTTGAGGATGTAACCAAGAAGGTAGATGAGGGCAGAGTAGAAGACATTGTCTGCATGGACTTTAGTAAAGCCTTTGACAAGGTTCTGCATTGTAGACTGATTAGTAAAGTTAGATTACATGGGATTCAGGGAGAGCTTGCCAACTGGATATAACATTGGCTTGAAGGTAGGAGATGAGGATGGTGGTGGGGGGTTGTTTTTCGGACTGGAGGATTGTGATGAGCAGTGTTCTGTAGGGATTGATGAGAATTTAGGAGGAACAGTTAGTAAGTTTGTAGATAACACCAAAATTGGTCATATAGTGGACAGTGAAGAAGGTTATTTAAGAATACAAAGGGATCTTGATCAATTGGGCCAATGGGCTGAGTGGCAAATGAAGATTAATTTGGATAAATGTTGAGGTGTTTCATTTTGGTAAATCAAACAAGGGCAGGACTTACACAGTTAACTTTGGTGTGATGGACCAGACCAAACTACCTCAGAATATAATAGGAAGATGGTCTAGACTCTAACTTTTTCTTATTTTAAAGGTTACCTTCCAGACGCAATTCAATTAGTCAAACTACTTGACATGAAGCAAAACACATTTTATTTTTATACTACAGTTAAAATATAGACAAAATAAAAGAAAAGAATTGGCTTAACTGTAACTATCGATATGAACAACTAAATAATAGATATATTAGCTACCACTAATTAACTGTTCTTCCAATATAGTAACACTCCATAGACACACCCTTGGCAAAGGCAAATTCAGTATATAGATTGTCTCACTTGCAAGTCGAGCAGCAGGAAGAGAATCCCAGCTTTTAGCTGTAACAGAGAGGAATAAGATCTTCCACAGCTAGTTTCAAGACCCCAGCAAGTGCTGAAAGCTAAAACTTAAAAAGAATAATCCTGGTTTTGTGAGTTTGAACCTGCCCATTCAGGCTGTTTTTATTGTTCCAACTTTTAAAAAAAGTACCATAAGGCCTCACAAGCTGTTTACATTATTGGCTTTTGAACAGATTATTCAGTACCTCTGTCTCAGCCATTCTTCAAAAAAATAAACAGGACAAAATATACCTCTTAAAGCCATAGTATTATCACAGGAGAGTCTTGGGTATTGTTATCCATCAGAGAGATCTAGGGGTTCAGGAACATAGTTCTTTGAGTGTTGCATTGCAGATACTTAGGGTGCTTAAGAAGATGTTTGGCATGCTTGCTTACATTGCTAATACCATTGAGTATAGGATTTGGAGCGTCATGCCAAGGTTGTGTAGGATGTTGGTGAGGGTGTTTGGAGAACTGTGTACAGTTCTGGTCACATTGCCATAGGAAGGAAAGAATTAAATTGGAGAGGGTTCAGAAGAGATTTACCAGGATGTTGCCATGACTGGAGTGTTTGAGTTGTAAAGAGAGGCTGGATAGGCTGGGAATTTTTTCACTGGAGCCCAGGAGGTCGACAGGTTACCTTCTAGAGGTTTGTGAAATCATGAGGGACACAGATAAGGTGAAAGCAAATGTTTTTTTCCTAGGGTGGAAGAGTTCAAACTAGAGGGCATATTTTTAAGGTGAGAAGAGAGAGATTTAAAAGGGACTTGAGGGGCAACTTTTTCACACAGATAGTGGTTCATATGTGGAATAGACCTGTCAGAGGAAGTGGTGAATGCAGGTACAGTTATAACATTTTGAAGACATTTGGACAGGTTCATGAATAGGAAAGGTTTAGAGGGATATGGGCCAAATGCAAGCAAGTAGGAATAGTTTAGTTTGGGAAACTTGGTCAGCATGGTTGAGTTGGACCGAAGGGTCTGTTTCCATGCTGTATGACTCTGTGACTCTATAATTTATTAATATCAGATTTGTTAACATCATTCAATTTGTTTCAGTGCCATGTCCATTTCAAGTGAAGCTTTATGTCATAATGATACTACCGATGACGTCTCTTCCGAGTAGGATAAATAATACTTCGGACTGGTTGCACCAAAAATAGTTTAAAGGAAAAACAAGAGTCTTGAGGGCCAATGTGATTGTGTATAGACATCACCTGTCCCAGATTGATGTCCTCTGTGTGACATTGAAAGCTGTCAATCTCTGCATCTGAATTGAGTTCCCGAAAACCTGCAGGGATTGAAGTAAACAGCTTGGCGTTTAGATGAAAGATGTTTATGACACTAACCCCAGTATATAAAATGGAAATAGCACAAAATTAAAGTCAGTCCTGACTTTACTATAAAAGATTGTTTTAGAAAAGCAGCATTAAAGACAAAGTACTTATTTCCTGAAAATTACAATAGTGATACAAAGACATGAATTACCTTTAATGTCTCATAGTCATCAAATTATTTAATTATTTGGCAAGTTACCGATCATATAATTATGTTGACTATTGTTAGAAAAGAATTGGACTTTATATGAAGATTTTAGTATGAAGGTTTTCATTTAGTTGCACGGTTGGAATTTCTAGAATTATATTGATATTCCACCTGGCTTCACAATGGCTGCAGTGATCTAGCTTGGTTTTCATTATGAGAGAATTATAGAATCTCACTGCACTGAAGGAGGTCACTCAGACTATTGTGTCCATGCTGAATCTTTTGGAAAGGCTATCCGAATGGTGTCAATTCCCCGTGTACTTGTTTTTCAAGTACATTCAACTTCTTTTTATTACATAATCTATTTCTACCATCCTTTCAGGCAATGCACTCTAGATCTCAACAGTTTGTACTATGAAATAAATTCTTTCTTTCTTTTGTACCTGTATCATGTATCATTTTGTACCGTTTATCTTAAAAACATGTTCTCTGTTTAGCAAGCTCCTGTCAATGGAAATTGTTCCTTCTTATTTAGTCACTTTATTTGCATTGCAACATAATCATTGTAGTAAGTTCCATCTATTTACTATGATATTGCTACTGTTCAGAACTAAAAGATAGCTTTTCTCCCAAGGAAGCTCATAAAGAAGTTAGAATTTTTAGGACAACCGAGTCTCCAAACAGTACTGAAAAACATTACAGCTTTGCGAAAAAGGCTCCATGTTGGCAACAGATGTCCTCAATGGATATTGACATATCAGATATATGTAATAAACAACATTTGTTTTTGTTGTTGCAAATGTTATCTCACATAGTCCTTTCAAAATCAACCAAGGCAGACTGGAGTTGTTGATTTATGACTGAGGAAATTGAGCAGACCATAACAATAGTGAAGATGTGCGAGACTATAGCTCAAATACATTTATTTATGAATTACTGTCCTTTTGTTTTGAGATACAATTCAGTTGCAATTTATTAATGACTTTCAACAAAGCATTTTTGCAGAATGTGTGTGTTTTGATTGGAAGTGTACTTAAAGCCTACAGGAGATGGATTATGCAGAGACATAAGTACCAAGACTGGCTACTAAAACAGTAAATACGGGGATCCAAGGATTAGATTAGTGTTACATGATATTATATGATGGGCTGTTTCAGTGCTATATTCATTTCAAGTCACATGAGCCATTTCCCCACTTGTTACCCAGTCAACATATTCCTGTTCTCTTCTGTCAGGTCTCTCTAGATTTCCATTACACATATCATTCTAGTTACACTTTGGGGGAGCATATTCCAAATTCTAACAGATATACTGGCAAAGTGGTTTTCTTTGTTTTCCCTTTCAGCTTTATTAATGGTTTTCTAGTGATTGTCCCTAGTATAAAAAAAAGTGCTGGAAAAACTCAGCATCTTTGGAGAAAGAAACCGAGTTGAACCAAATTCAACCATTATGAATCCAGTATGGCTTTTCTTTAGAAGTCTTTGGAGTTCTTGCATCATAAAGCCAACATCATTGATCTTTGTTAAAAATAACACAACACCAGGTTATAGTCCAACAGGTTTAATTGGAAGCACACTAGCTTTCGGAGCGATGCTCTTTCATCACCTGATGATCACCTGACAATCACCTGATGAAGGAGCGATGCTCCGGAAGCTAGTGTGCTTCCAATTAAACCTGTTGGACTATAACCTGGTGTTGTGTGATTTTTAACTTTGTACACCCCAGTCCAACACCGGCATCTCCAAATCATCATTGATCTTGGAATGGAAGGGAGTGAGGTGAAGGCTGGAAGAGCCAAACTCTGCAAAACCTAGAATTACTTTGGCGTCCAATCATTTAGTGCACGAGCTGTTACATCCTTTGATGCCTGACCTGGAGTGGTCAGGCTGCAGAGCTTACAGCCTACCTTCTATCCTGGAAAATGGTCACCATAAGGAACTGTCAAGAAGTGACTAATTATACTAATTATTGCAATTCACGTTGATTCCATTTTATTTATATTGCCCTTGAGTCATTAGGACAAGCATGCCCATACTGAAGATGTATTCCATGACTTGAATTACATGAACCTCTTAAAAGGATGCCAAGTGAGAGAGTTAATTAAAATGCTATTTTCAAGACAAAACCTATTTAAATTTTTTTCACCCAATTAAACTTAATTTTTAATTGTTTTTTTTTCTCCAACGATCAAAAGCCAAAAGAAAGAAATCTTAAATCAAAACAGAAAAGTCTAGATGCACTCAGAAGGCAGGAGAAAATGAGGGCTGCAGATGCTGGGGATTTGAGTTGAAGAGTGTGGTGATGGAAAAGCACAGCCGTTCAGTCAGCATCTGAGGAGCAGGAAAATCGACATTTCGAGTATAAGCTCTTCATCAGGAATGTCAGAAGGCAGACAATGTTTGTTTGGAGAGAGAGAGAGAAACAGACAGATGAAGGTTTTGGATGTCATACACATTACTCCAACTCCAAAACAATGTACCAATGCACAGGCATCTCAGAACAAGAGCATTTTCTCTGCACTTTATTGCTGTTCTCATGGAGGGTTATGCATTTGAATAGTTCATTTGGCTGGACTCACCACAAATGCTGGGTGTAACCAGCAACTTAGTTTCTAAGAAGCAATCTCTGAGCTGTAATTGGAGACAGTCTAGAATGACGGTGACACAATCTCTTGATACTTCAAATTTTATCAGTGAGCCAGCTGATCAATTAAGACAAAATCTTATCTTTCCCTTCCTGCTGTCTGCTTAATTGACAGTGCTGTTGTACTTGCTCTGAAATATGCTAGATTTCAGTTGCGTTTATTCATTTATTTTGATTTTTTAAACTTCTTGATGGACAGGCTGTTTAGCAGCGGAATTAAAATATTATCGAGGCAAATACTCACAATGTCAATCAAAGGGCACAACTCCTTTGAGCTCCCTTGTAGCTGTTCATTCTTGATAGCATTTTGTTTGAAGGTAATTCAGGTCAGCAGTGATCAATACTGCCTCCCGGATACATGCGCCTCAATCTGAGCATTATTTTGAGGTAGTAACAATTTCCTGCTTTATGGGAAAGTCAAGGAAATAGCCTGTTATTCAGTTGACATGATGGTCTAAACATATGTTGGAACATGCTGATTTTATAGGCAGGAGGCAGGCACCAAAGCATCTATTATTGCATCTGTGCATCAGCACCAGACATTCTCTATATAAGCATTCAGGGCCTATGCCTGAAACAGGTGTTGGACTTTTTGTTCATGTAAGTAGGTGGTCAAAAACCTGCTTGTTGCATACTCACCAAAATCAGGCTGTACTGAATACAATGGCACTGGGTCTTCTCACAATCGCCACTCAATGCTTCCAAAAGGTTTTTGTGAAATCTGACGAAAGCAAAAGATCAGTACATTTTTAATGTTTCTATATTGTACGTTGCTAGATCTTTGGTGTTTGATGGATCTCAATAAACAATTATCTTTGTCTTTGTACCCAGTTGTGTTGTAAACAGCAATAGAATGTTAATAAGTTGTTTTTGTGGACAAGACCACCTTTTATGTTACTTTCTGTCCTTTAACGAAAGAGAAACATGCTGGAAATCCAAAAACAGAAAATATTGGATAGTATTCAGGAGGTCAGCCAGCATCTATATAAAGAAAGCCACAATTTACATCAGTGTCCTTCATCTGAATGTTTTTCTTTTTTCTCCAGTCACTGTTTCTCCACTCACTGTTTGTAGTCCAGCAAATGGACAGCTACCAGTCTCTCTACTAACGCTTTGAAGTTGGCTGTGAGAAATAACGAAAGAGTGGTCTGAGATTACCCTTCACACCTCTTCATTGGGAGAATGGAATTACCCATCCTGCTGTCAATACAGTTGTTCTTCTAACACCTTTATAATGCTGCTTTGGAATGATGTAATAATATGCTTAAAGTTCTCCAATTTGAATTTCACTTCAGCTGGTGAGACTTTTTTTAGATTAGATTACATTACAGTGTGGAAACAGGCCCTTCGGCCCAACAAGTCCACACCGACCCGCCGAAGCGGAACACACCCATACCCCTACATTTACCCCTTACCTAACACTACCGGCAATTTAGCATGGCCAATTCACCTGACCTGCACATCTTTGGACTGTGGGAGGAAATCGTAGCACCCGGAGGAAACCCACACAGACACGGGGAGAACGTGCAAACTCCAGACAGTCAGTCGCCTGAGGCGGGAATTTGTCATTTGGAATTGCATCTTTAGCTATTGCATTAAAATTTGATAGTCAGATTTTGTCTCTGAATTCTACAGTTTAGTTTCAATCTTCTTTCACCACCAGTGCCCTAGGAAGTGCTTTTGTTTTGCAGCTACCTTTGCTTTCCATTTCCCATATGTTGAGAGTCTTCCTCATTGTTATGGTATAGGACAATTAGAGGCTACTGTGCTTTCTACTTTATTGGATCTACTTAGTTGGCAACATTCTTGCCTTAGAATTGGGAAATTGCATTTTCAAGCTACACATCACTACATAATCTCTGCTGACATTAAGAGTAGTACATGTTGTCAGTGCAATCTATGGATTGAGACATTAAATCCATAGAACTGAATTTTACTCAAACTTTGGCTGGGTCTGTTTCGGAGAGTTTCATGGATGTTTCTCTCAGTGAGCTCTGGTGAGGTTTCTTGCATAATTTTATGATGCTCACCTTATTAAGTATGCACCTTGCCATCATAGTGCTGTTCTCACACTATCTTGTGCTTAGCAGTAGCAGAAAAACTCACCACTGCCTAGACCTTGGAGTTCACAGTACTTGTGCCATATATAATGCCCAGCTATCCACGAGTTGCGAGTCAGGAATAGCTCTTCATGGTTCCACTGTGCAAGGATCTTTTAGGAATATGGCTGATAGAGGCAAATTTCTGGTTTGTGGGCACCTTGAGATCCTAGTGGACAGGCTAGTGGAGAGGACAGCCATTCCCTTTCCTCAGGATCGTGAGAGGAGATCACAGCATCGGACTTTACCAGTTTGCTCCGAAGTTACCATCTGAGTTAGAATTAATATTCTTCTGCACTTCACAAGTGTAAGTGCCACTTCTTCAGTCTGCTTTCTCACATTCTAACTCTGGCATTACACCTGCATTCCACCCAGTCTCATGCTCGACCACTCTCACTACTGCATGCAACATCTTCCCTTAAGGGCTTTCATGCATCCCATTCCCCCAACTACTAGCCCTTCTTACCCTCTGCATTTCCTACTCATTCATTTGGACGCCACCTCCACCTTTTCCCCCATCCTGCAAATTCACTAACAACTGTGCCAACCACTTTCATGACACTCAATTCCTGCCCTTGTCTCAGTCCAGAACAAAATGGCTGACAAGAAAGCAGAGTAGTCAGGATGGGTGGTGCAGTGGTCAACATGTGTCTGCTTCCTCCCAATGAGAGAGAGTTCTTTCATTTGTGGAAGAGGATGAAGTGATGTTTTGATGTTGAGATCTCCATGGCCCATCGACCAAGTTGAATCATGCAGTATTGCGTTGGTCTCTCACTACCACCACTGTGAATCAATTTCATTGATGCTCAAGCTTGCACGATTGTAGCACTTTCTTGTCTTCCCTTTCTTGCCTTTTGTCGGCACAAATAGCACTTGCACAACTTCTACACACACACCATTAAATGAGTAGGAAATTGTAAATTGTAAATATGATTGTATAAATAACAACTTCCCCTCCCACACCACCCATTACATGACCTAATAAAGGTAACACTGCATAGTAAAACATGCAGTCCAATGTTGGGCCCTTGTGCAGCTTCTGAGACCCTTGGGACCTGTTTGTGAATTGTGGGTTGCAAGTGTCACTTTATAGGTCACCTGAGATTAGTTCTGATTCCAGAGATTACCAGGATTAATTTGTAATGATCAATGTCTTGGTCAAGATTGCTTATGTCCAAGATTTGTAATTGACATAATCGGCACTGCAGGAGGTACACAAGGAGAATTTTGTGACTTCAAGTGTCTTTAACCCATAATGTGTAAATATTGAATCAATGCAATTTTACCTTGAAGGGCCTCACATGTTCATGAATGGAGTCTGTCCCATTAGAACAAAAAATATTGCTGTGCCCACTCATTTTTCATTTTCGTTGCACAATAGTGATTTGGATGAGGATGGAAGCCAACACACTAATGGTCCAGAAAGTGAGCTGCAAGTGCAGCCTGTTAACTTGGGTGATTCTCCCACCAAGTCCTCATATCCCTTTTTGCCGTGTACACCATATCAACCCCATTAGATTTGAGCCTCCCCACATTCCGATCAACTCTTTATTTAACTCTTCCTCATCTTCCTCTCCCCACATTACCTCCAGACTCCAGGCCAACAGGTTAACTATGCCCAACATCATGATTCATTGATCCCACATGAAAGCTGACTGTAAAAGATGCCCCCTGTCAGACATCAGGAAAATGTTGGAATTTATTATAAAGGATGTGGTAGTGGAGCATTTAGAAATATAAAAGGCAAAGTCATGACCCTTTGTCAAAGGGTCAGTTAGACTCGAAACGTCAGCTCTTCTCTCTCCTTACAGATGCTGCCAGACCTGCTGAGATTTTCCAGCATTTTCTCTTTTGGTTTCAGATTCCAGCATCCGCAGTAATTTGTTTTTATCAAATGTTATGCTGGCCTTCTTAGCAAGAGGATTCCAATACAAGAGCAGGGAAGTGCTGCTGCAATTGTGCAGGATCTTGGTGAGACCACAACTGGAATACTGAGTGCAGTGTTGTTCTCCTTATCTCAGGAAAGATGTTCTAGCTGTGAAGGAAGTGCAACAAAGATTAACCAGACTAATTGTTGGGATGGCAGGACTGACTTATGAAAATAGATTGCATTCACTGGAGTTTAGAGTAATGAGGGGGAACTCATCAAATTCTAACAGGACTAGACAGGGTAAACACAGGAAGGACATGTCCGATGACTAACTGAGGGATCCAGAACTGGGACCACAGTTTAAGGACTGAGGTGCACCATTTAGGACTGAGGTGAGGAGAAATTTCTTCACCAAGGAGGGTGAACCTGTGGAAACCAGTTGAGGCTAAAACATTGAATAGTTAAAGTTCTTGGGAGTAAAGGAATAGGGTACTGAGTTGGATGATCAGCCAGTTTAAATGTCAGGAACGAGCTCCCTCCTTTTATAAAAGGTGGCAAGTCAGTGCCTATCTCAGTAATTATTATGTTTCTAGAGGATCACAATCTACAATATACCAAGAGAACTACCCTTCTTCCTGCTGCTAAATTGGAGTAACACATGAAATTTAAAAATGGATGTTAATGAATTCATTCGAAGTTTACTATCTAAAAGAGATCCTGTACTTTCTTGTGCCTTGACCTGATCTTCAGTGAAGCCTTGTTCATTCTCTGCAATCCTGTGTCTCCTGCATTTATGAAATAGTAGAAGTAGATCAGTTGGTACTTCAGTAATATCATGGCTTATCTGTTTGGGTTTTGAATTCCAGATTCACATATATCCTATAATTACCTGGATTATCCTTGCTACTCTTCTTAAGCAAGGGGACAATATTAGCAATTCTCCAGTCCTCTGGGACCTCACCCGTGTTCAATGATGTTGCAATGATATCTGTTAAGACCCCAGCTATTTCCTCTCTTGCTTCCCTCAGTAACCTGGGATAGATCCCATCCAGACCTGGGGACTTGTCTACCTTAATGCTTTTTAGAATACCCAACACTTGCTCCCTCCTTATGCTGACTTGACCTGGAGTAATCAAACATCTATCCCTAATCTCAACATCCATCATGTCCCTCTCCTCGGTGGATACCACCCATTTTCTCTGACACCACACATAACTTTCCTCCTTTGTACTTGAGTGAGCCAACCCTTTTCTAGTTGTTGTCTTGCTCCTTATATACGAATAAAAAGCTTTGGGATTTTCCTTAACTCTGTTTGCTAAAGATATTTCATGACCCCTTTTAGTCCTGTTAATTCCTCATTTTAGATTGGTCCTACTTTCCTGATATTGTTCCAAAGCTTCATCTGTTTTCAGTCATCTAGACCTTATGTATGCTTCCTTTCTCCACTGAGCTAGTTGCTCAATTTCTCCTGTTATCCATGATTCCCTAATCTTGCCATTTCTATCCCTCATTTTCACAGGGACACTCTAATTAACGTCTCTTTAAAAGCCTCCCACATATCAAATGTGGATTTACCCTCAAACAGCTGTTTCCACTCCACCTTCCCCAGCTCCTGCCGAATTTTGCTATAGTTGGCCTTCCCCCAATTTAACACTTTTCCATTAAGACCACGCTTGTCTTTGTCCGTGAGTATTCTAAAACTTACGGAATTATGATCACTATTCCCAAAGTAATCCCCTACTGAAACTTCAACCATGTGGCCGGGCTCCTTCCCCAACACCAGGTTGAGTATAGCCCCTTCCCGAGTTGGACTATTTACATACTGCTCTATAAAACCCTCCTGAATGCTCCTTACAAATTCTGCTCCATCTAGACCTCTAACACTGAGTGGATCCCAGTCAATATTGGGAAAATTAAAATCTCCCATCCTGTTGCTCCTACATATTTCCATAATCTGTCTACATATTTGTACCTCTATTTCATGCTTGTTGTTGGGAGGCCTGTAGTACAGTCCCAACATTGTTACTGCACCCTTCCTATTTCTGAGCTCTGCCCATATTGCCTCACTGCTTGAGTCCTCCATAGTGCTCTCCTTCAGCACAGCTGTGATATCCTTTCTGACTAGGAATGCAATTCCTCCACCCCTTTTCCCTCCCTCTCTATCCCGCCTGAAGCATCTACATCCTGGGATATTTAATTACCAATCTTGCCCTTCCTTCAAACAAGTCTCAGTAATAGCAATAACATCATACTCCCAGGTACTAATCCAAACTTCATCTGCCTGACCTACTACTTTTCTTGTATTAAAACAAATGCACCTCAGACCACCTGTCCTTCTGCGGACATCACCTATTCCCTGCTTACTCTTCCCCTTAGTCACACTGACGTCATTGTCTAGTTCCTTACAGGCTTTAGTTACTACCTCTTTACTGTCCACTAATCTCCTCTTTGGTTCCTATCCTCCTGCCACATTAGTTTAAACCCTCCCCAACAGCATTAGCAAAAGCACCCCCTCGGATATTGGTTCCAGTCCTGCCCAGGTTATAGACCGTCTGATTTGTAATAGTCCCATCTCCCCCAGAACAGGTCCCAATGTCCCAAGAATCTGAACCCCTCCCTCCTGTACCATCTCTCAAGCCACTCATTTATCTTTCCTTTTCTTTTGTTTCGGCTTTGACTAGCATGTGGCACTGGTAGCAATCCTGAGATTACTACCTCTGAGGTCCTACTTCTAACTTGGCTCCTAACTTCCTAAATTCTGTTTGTAGGACCTCTCCTGTTTATTACCTTATCATTGGTGTATAAATGCACCATGACAGCTGGCTGTTCACTAATGTTGTCCCTTTGTTTAAGAAGGGTAGCAGGGATAATCCAGGTAATTACAGACCAATGAGCCTGATGTCAGTGGGAGGGAAGCTGCTGAGAAGATACTGAGGGATAGATCTATTTACATTTGGAATAAAATAGGCTTATCAGTGATAGGCAATATGGTTTTGTGCAGAGAAGGCCATGACTTATCAACTTAATAGAATCCACTGAGGAAGTGGCAATGTTGATTGATGAACGAAGGGCTGTAGATGTCACATATATGGACTTCAATAACATGTTTGATAAAGTTCTCAATTGTAGGCTGATGGAGAAAGTGAAGTCACATGGGGTCCAGGATGTACTAAAAAGATGGCTGGAGAACTGGTTGGGCAACAGAAGACAGAGTAGTAGTGGAATGATGTTTCTCAAAATGGAGAAGGTGGTATTCCACAGGCATCTGTACTGGCACCACAGTTGTTTGTGATTTACATCTTGATCTGGAGGAAGGTATAGGTGGTTTGATGAGCAAGTTTGCAGATGACAGTAAGATTGGTGGAGTAGCAGATAGTGAAGGGGACTGTCAGAGAATGCAGCAGAATATGGATAGATTGGAGAGTTGGGCGAAGAAATGGCAGATGGAGTTAAATCTGGGCAAATGTGAGGAGGATCGATAGAGTGGTCAAGAAGGTGTACGGCATGCTTTCCTTCATCGGATGGGGTATTGAGTACAAGACTTGTCAGGTCATGTTACAGGACTTTGGTTCGGCCACATTTGGAACGCTGTGTAGAGTTCTGGTCGCCATATTACCAGAAGGATGTGGATGCTTTGGAGAGGGTATAGAGGAGGTGCACCAGGATGTTGCCTGGTATGGAGGGCACTAGCTAAAAAGAGAGGTTGAGTAGATTAAGATTATTTTCATTAGAAAGACAGAGGTTGAGGGGGGACCTGATTGAGGTCTACCAAATCAGAGAGGGATAGACAGGGTGGATAGCAAGAAGTTTTTTTCCAGAGTGGAGGACTCAATTACTAGGGACCATGAGTTCAAAGTGCGAGGGGAAACGTTTATGGGAAATATGTATTGAAGTTCTTTATGCAGAGGGTGGTGGATGCCTGGAACGTGTTGCCAGCAAAGGTGGTAGAGATGGGCATGCTAGTGTCATTTAAGATGTGTCTAGACAGATACATGAATGGGCAGGGACCAGAGGGATACCGATCCTTAGAAAGTAGGTGGCAGGTTTAGAGGATCTGGATCAGCACAGGCTTGGAGAGCTGAAGAGCTTGTTGTGCTGTAATTTTCTTTGTTCTTTGTATCCCTGACAACCTTTCATTCCCTTGTCTAAGAATCTATCAATCTCTGCCTTAAAAAAGAATTTCCAGCCTCCACCACTTCTGACGCAGATTTCCAAAGTGCACAACCCTGTGAGATAATTTTTTGTTCCCTATCTCTGTCCTAATTGTGATTACTGATTTTAAAACAGTACCTCTACCCCCATCGCCTCCAAGTTTTGGACTCACCCATAGGAGGGAATATCCTTTCTATATGTACCTTGTCAAGACCATTCAGGATTTTGCATTTTTTCAATAAATTCATCCCAGTTTGTCCAAACCCCCCTCATAAGACAACCTACTTATTCCATAAGTAAACCTACCCTGAACAGCATTCAATAAATTTACAATTTTCCTTAAAGAAAGCATTCAAAAATGCACCCAGTATTTGGGATGTGGTCTCACCAATGCCCTGTCTAATATAAGCAGAACATCCTCACTTTTATGTTCAGCTCCTCTCTTAATAAATATGTTCAGTTCCTTTCTTCTATTAACCTCCTTTTTAAAAATTTGCCATTACCCAATGAGCAATTGTGCAGTCAGCGTAGATTTTGTTTTAAAGGAAACTGGATGTGTTGCAGAGTGATGTCAAGTAATAACAGTCACAACATCCAGACCTATCTTAACTTTCATAGTTTGAGAGTTCGAAAAAACTCCTATATTGGAGTCTTATCTCAGTCATCCAGTCCTTTAATCGTAAAGTCACCTATTTTGAGACAGCCACCCTTTTTTTCATTTCTCCAGACCATGCCTTTACCAATCAGAGCTTAAAAATGTGTTGCTGGAAAAGCGCAGCAGGTCAGGCAGCATCAAAAGAACAGGAGAATCAACGTTTCGGGCATAAGCCCTTCTTCAGGAATGAGGAGGGTGTGCTAAGCAGGCTAAGATAAAAGGTAGGGAGGAGGGACTTGGGGGAGGGGCATTGGAAATGCGATAGGTGGAAGGAGGTTAAGGTGAGGGTGATAGGCCGGAGAGGGAGTGGGAGCAGAGAGGTGGGGAAGAAGATTGCAGGTCAAGAAGGCGGTGCTGAGTCTGAGGGTTGGGACTGAGAAAAGGTGGGGGGGAGGGGAAATGAGAAAGCTGGAGAAATCTGCATTCATCCCTTGTGGTTGGAGGGTTCCTAGGCGGAAGATGAAGCGCTCTTCCTCCAGCGTTGTGTTGCCATGGTCTGGCGATGGAGGAGGTCAAGGACCTGTATGTCCTTGGTAGAGTGGGAGGGGGAGTTAAAGTGTTCAGCCACGGGGCGGTTGGATTGGTTGGTGCGGGTGTCCCAGAGATGTTCTCTGAAACGTTCCGCAAGTAGGCGGCCTGTCTCCCCAATATAGAGGAAGCCACATCGAGTGCAGCGGATGCAGTTAGTGATGTGTGTGGAGGTCCAGGTGAATTTCTGACGGATATGGAAGGATCCCTTGGGCCCTTGGAGGGAAGTGAGGGGGGAGGTGTGGGCGCAAGTTTTGCATTTCTTGTAGTTGCAGGGGAAAGTGCCGGGAGTGGAGGTTGGGTTGGTGGGGGTGTGGATCTGACGAGGGAGTCGCGGAGGGAGTGGTCTTTTCG
>NC_057747.1:16666500-16686088 GCF_004010195.1 Chiloscyllium plagiosum | reverse complement strand
ACTCAGCACCGCCTTCTTGACCTGCAATCTTCTTCCCCACCTCTCCGCCCCCACCCCCTCTCCGGCCTATCACCCTCACCTAAACCACCTTCCGCCTATCGTATTCCCAATGCCCCTCCCCCAAGTCCCTCCTCCCTATCTTTTATCTTAGCCTGCTTGGCACACCCTCCTCATTCCTGAAGAAGGGCTTATGCCCAAAACGTCGATTCTCCTGTTCCTTTGATGCAGCCTGACCTGCTGCGCTTTTCCAGCAACACATTTTTAAGCTCTGATCTCCAGCATCTGCAGTCCTCACCTTCTCCTTTACCAATCAGACTCAACCTGCCTGGTTTGAAATTTAAACAAAGATTTGTTGTTAGCTATCAATCACCATTAACTTATTCATTCTCTGATACCTCTAACAATCAGATTCTACTTACCAACTACTTAGCACTCTCCTTAGAGTTTAGAAGTGTTTTCCCTTGACTTCGATACTTCTTGTAGATTATCCTGATGAGTAAGACGATGTGTCAAAAATGTTTTTTATTCTCTGCAAACTCAAGTTTTGTACTACTAAATGATTACTTATAAATGAGACCGCTCGAATAATCACTTCAGTCATATTGCATCAACTGTTTGTACATCCCTGTACTTCAGTGTCAGTGCAGTGGGACAAGTTATATTTCATTGCAGAGAACATTGAAGCTGGTTTGAGTTTTAATACCCCACAACAGACAGAGCCAACGTGATTTCACAAAAGTGAAATTGTTTTGGCAAATGTATCTATACTTTGAAGATTTATCTGAAGTATGTGCATCTGTCCATGACAGGACCTGTAGAAGTGACTACTGCACACACCTTTTGGAGGTGGTCCCATATTCATACTGAGGATATTTGCCATTGTGTTGTATGCACTAGCGTCACGGTGAATTGGATAGATTTCAAACAGATCCATCAACTCAAACTGACTATCCAGTAGATGCTGAGGGCCATTAGCAACAGAATGGTTTTCAACCACAATCTGCAATCTTATGCGTTGGCATATTCCCCCACTTAATCATTACCATCAAGCCAATGATCTGCCTAGTTCAATTAAAAGTGCAGGAAGATATACTAAATGAAGTACAAAGCATACCATAAAATGAGGTGTCAACCTGGTTAAGCTACAATACAGCAAGACATTGTGGCTGAATGGCCTCTTTCTGGGCCCTAACCTTTCTATGGTTCCCACATAATCTGTGTAAACCTTTGACAAGACCAGACCTGCCCTGGAAGACTGTAATAAATTCTGATTTCGTCTATGAAGACTTATGTGCATTGGAAGTGATTCAGTGAAGATTTACTGGATGGGTTCCTGGGATAAAAGCAAAAATATTGAAAGTAAAACAAAAATAGCACTTTAAAACCAAAAAAACTCGAATAGTTAAGCTAAAACTATGTCCTTTCTGAGAAAACCTGCATCTGAATGTCATAACCCCACCCCGCCCCCCACCCCACCAAGTTCTAATGAATATTGTGCAAGTCAGCCTGATGCCAATTCTTTACTTTGAGAATTAAAATTGAAAATGCATTTCATCTCATTTTGCTGTCATTTAGAATAGTATCATAAATAATAATCCAAGTAAAGGAGTTGGTTGATAAGTTGGCTTGGAG
This sequence comes from Chiloscyllium plagiosum, assembly GCF_004010195.1. Lineage (NCBI taxonomy): Eukaryota > Metazoa > Chordata > Chondrichthyes > Orectolobiformes > Hemiscylliidae > Chiloscyllium > Chiloscyllium plagiosum. The sequence continues at coordinate 16,684,456 of NC_057747.1, read as the reverse complement.
CTAGGCCCATAGCCCAGATGCTGAAAAACAGGTGCCATATTAAGGGAAAATCAAATTAATTTTGGCATTCTCAGGCCTGCGCCTTAATACCTGTCTTGTATCAATGGAATGAACGCCTTGGTTAGAAATCATTTTCTCATGATAAGACCATTAGTACTGCACAAGTCTGTGTGCTGTCACCCTAGGTGCCTCACTGGGTTTATGATGTGCATTGTATCAACAGGGGAGGCCCTGGAATAAAAGCTAGGTACTGCAGATGCAGAACATCTGAAATAAAAACATAAAGTGCCAGAAAAGAGTGCAGAGAGAAACAAAATTCAAGTTTTGAGTCTAATATATTTTTCTTATGAAATCTACATTTCTCTCTATATATGCTCCTGGACCTACTCCATTTCTCCAGTATGCATTGTTTTTGTAAATGAAACCTCTGGATTTGTCCACTGAGTTCAATGAATCTCAACCAGACGAGCTGTCTCAAATCACATGAAGAGCATGCTCACTGTGACCTGTCTACCTGAGGAACTCCTCTGAAGAATACACCTGCAATTAAAAAGATGGTGCTACTTAGAACGGCGACTGATTTGCTATGATACATTTTGCACCATTGACTGAGACCCCTCCAACTTGCAATTTTTTTGGAGACATTAATCTAAAGTCTCATTTGTATTTTCAAGTAGATGCAGATTCCATTGTCATAAACTATACCAGTGCAGTAATGATGGAGTTCTGCATTATTGGATGCAGCATCTCAAATTAGACATTAAACAGAAACCCTGTCTTTCCGCACATTTAGATGTTAAGGAAAATACTTAAGGACCCTATGGATTAAGTTTGAAGCAGAGCAGGAAGCTATCCCTGATGCCCTGGACAATATTTATCTCTCAAACAGTACCATAATAGCAGATTAACTGGTCATTATCTGATTGTTTTATTTTCCAATACAAACTGGATGGTTCTGGATGATATTTATCTTCTAATCAATATTACTAAAATTGATTATCCATCCATTTGTTATTTGGAGGATTTTGCTGACTGCTAAGTTTCCTGCTGCACATCCACTTTTGACAATATGCACATTGTTAAAAAGTGCTTTGAGATATCCCAAGGTAATTAATGATCTATATAAATGCAATATTGTTTATTAATTATCTTGAGTGCTGTATGTATTAACATGTTGGAACAATTCATTAATAGATCATCAACTCTTGTTGAGCCAGGATTTACTTAATAGAAGGGATGCATTGTCTAAGAGAACGTATCTCTTCTGTCTGTTCAACTGGGCCAAAATATCCATGGAATAATTATGATGCAGAACTAAATTCCATGGCATCCTGTAAAGACTCCTTTCCCAACTAAAACCTTAATAACAAGTTAATCCCATCCTTATCTCTGTAATGGCTATAGTCTTCTGCTTCAAAATTGCTCATTCTGTATGGATATTAGTGAAGAATACTCCTGCTCTCAAGGGAGTGTAGTGAAGGTTTACTAGCTAATTCCAGGGATGATAGGACTGATGTAGGAGGAGAGATTGACGAGGTTAGGATTGTTTTCCATGGAGTTCTGACAAATGAGGAGGGTATCTTATAAAATTCTAACAGGGCTAGTTAGGATAGATACAGGGAGGATGTTCCCAATGATGGGCATATCCAGAGCCAGGGGTCACAATCTGAGGAATCTGGGTAGACCATTTAGGACAGAGATGAGAAGACATTTCTTCACTCAAAGAGTGGAATTCATTACCACAGGAAGTAGTTGATGCCAAAGCAAGAGGCAGCTAGATAAAACACTTGGAGCAAATGGGATCAAAGGTTATAGGGAGAAAGCAGGATTAGGCTATTGAGTTGGACGATCAGCCATGATCGTGGTGCATGGCAGAGCAGGCTCAAAAGGCTGAATGGCCTCCTCCTGCTCCCATCTTCTATGTTTCTATAAAGGCTCTGAGATGTTATATAAAAGTTTTTTTTCTCAAAGGTGAAACAGAGAAAGGACTTCAACAATTCATCCTTGATTTGTATGAAAGTGTGCAGTTGAACTTCAACCCGAATGGGTAACCATCGTAAAAATTGGGACTGTAATAAGACTTTGTCTTTTTAAATACTGTTGGAAGTGAGAAATAATTGGTATACTGGGCTGGATGATGTAATGGGAAAGCAGAGTTGTTGTTTGGACAGCTGAGATCAATTGGCATAAGGCTCAGTAAAAGATATTTCCAAGTTACAATCCAGTGATGAAAGGTAAGATATTGTGATGAAAGCTACATAAGATACATATCGTTTTTATGGAAAACAGAAGTGAATGGATGTTGGTTACTTCTGTGAACGGTTGTCATCATGAATAGAATAAGCTCAGAGAGTCATTCTGGAACAGTGAACTAAACCTAGCGTTTGTCAGAGAGCAAGTAAAGATGGACTACTGAGATGTTAATGAAGATGCTTATACTGTTGGATTTACATCAATTAGGGTAACTATTTAAGGTCATTAGATTTGTTCTCAGTTCAGATAGTGAGATTTGTGTGGAGCATCCTAATATGCTATGGCAGTTTCAGCTCAAGAAAGAAGTGGTGTTGGGTCTCTTAGAGAGCATCTAAGGTGGATAAGTCCACAAGGCCTGATGGCATCTACCTCAGATTATTGAGAGGCAAGAGAGGAGATTGCTGGGGCCTTGACCAAGAATTTTGTATCCTCATTAGCCACTGGAGAGATCCAGAGGACTGGTGAGTACCTAATGTACCTCTATTCAAGAAGGGAAATAGGGATAATCCAGAAAACTATAGAAAAGTGAGTCTCACATCAGTGATTGGGAAGCTATTGGAGAGATTATTTTTAGGGATAAGATTTACCCACATTTGGAAAAACATGGCCTAATTAGGAACAGTCAGCAATTTTTCAAGGAGGTGACAAAGGTGATTGATGAGGGTAGAGCAGTGGATGTTGTCTACATGGATTTTAGTAAGGCTTTTGCCAAGGTCCATCGTGGTAGGCTCATCCAGAAAATTAAGAAGCTTGGGATTCATAGTGACTTGGCTGTGTGGATTCAAAATTGGCTTGCCCATAGAAGTCAGAGGGTAATAGTGGAAGCTTGTTTTTCAAGCTGAAGGTCCTTGACTATTTGTCCACAGTTCTCTGCACAGTTTACAACAAAGCAACTATAGGAAGTCCGTTAAGAAACTCAAGAGATAAGATGTAATGTCTCTGGTGCTTGCGTCTCTGTGATGGATTGTCAGGAAATAGGTTGAAACTTTGGTTTGCTGAATGTTTTGAGATTTGGTTGCTGACTTTTATATTTATATAGCTTTGTAAAACACAAATGTTCTTTTCTGTGATGAATGTCTGTTCTGTTGTTAAAGAAAGTCTACAGGTTTGTGTGGACATGCTTCAGTGACTAACCACTAGATTAACTAACTGAACAAAACAAATAGTCTATCATGGCCAAGTTTTATTTTGTGATCGAATTTGTCCGGGATTACCTTCAGCTGGATTTATATTAATATCATCTAATAGACGTTAGATAGATCAATCGCAAACTGGACCAGTCGTATTGTCAGCCAATGGGAAAGTACAACTCAATAATATTTGCCAGGTCTCAATGGTATTACTCTCATTGACTGTGTGGGTTAAAGGACGGTAATAGAATGACAGTGACAGCTTTGGGAAATATGTATTAATTTGATCCACATGAGGAATTAGATCAACAGATTAAAAGCAAATTATGCCCATTAATTCAATTTAAACATTTTTACAGATAGACCTCTTATTTGTCCCAGAGTATTAAAGGACAATGTGTGGCTCCGTGCATGCTTCTTTGTTAATTAAACAAGCATAGGGTAGGTTTGTTTGTTAACGTTCTTTCTCATGACCCAGCAGATTCTGAAGTTCAAACCATAGGTGAATGGTTTGCTTCTCTCTTAGTTTAGTTTGGACTTCTGACTGACATAGAGTGAGTGAATGAAAACAAGAAGGAACAGTTTCTATCATGTTGTTTTAAGACACTGTTAAGTCCAAAGTGCTGCTTAGTTCATGCCCCCATTCATAAGACCATGAGATATAGGAGCAGAATTAGTCCTATTAAGTCTGTTGAATCATGACTCTCATGTTTCTAAACTCCATTCTCCTGCCTTTTCCCCATAACCCTCAAAACTCTTGCTAATCAAGAATCTATCTCTGTCTTAAATAAAATCAATAACTTGGCCTGCACATCTTTCTATGGCGATGAGTTCCACAGATTAACCATTCTCTGGCTGAAGAAAGTTTTCCTCATCCCAGTTCCCAAGGGTTATTCCTTCTCTCTGAGGCCGTGACCTCAGATCCTAGTCTCTCCTCCTTGCAGAAACATTCTCTCCATGTCTGCTCTATCCAAGCTACCAGAATTCTATTAGTTTCAATCAGATTTCTCCTTGTACTTTTAAACTTCAGACTTCAACTGCTTCTCATATGAAAAGCCCTTCATTTCCATGATATTGTGAGCTACCCTTGGACTTCCCTCTAAAACCAGCCCATTCTTGCTTAGATACGAGCTCAAACTGCTCATATATTTTAAATAGTAGAGCCTCAGCAGTTCATCTGTGCTCTTGTATTCTTGCCCTCTTGAAATGAGTACTGACATTGCATTTGCTTTCCTAACTGCTACTGAACCTGCATGTTAACCTTAAGAGAATCCTAAACGAGGACTCCCAAGTCCCTTTGTGCTTCAGATTTTCAAAGCCTTTTCCCATTCAGAAAATAGCCTACTCCTCTATTCTTCCTACCAAAGTCCATAACCTCACATTTTCCCACATTGTGTTCCATGTTTCACTTCTTTGCCCATTCTCATACATGTCTGGGCCCTTCTGCAACATCGCCTGTTCCTCAACACTACCTGGCCCTCTGTATATCTTTGTGTCATCTGTGAATGTAGCAACAATACCCTCAGTTGCTTTGTCCAGGTCATTAATGAGAATAGTTGTGGTCCCAACACTAATGCCTGCAGAACCCCACTAGTAACTGGCTGCCATTCTGAAAAAGACCCATTTATCCTAACTCTCTGCCTTCTGCTGGTCAGCCAATCCTCTATTTCTGCAATACTTTGTCCCTAATGTCATGGGCTGTTATCTTATTTAGCAGCCTCCTGTGCGGTACCTTGTCAGAGGTTTTCTGAAAATCCAAATAGATCACGTCCATTGGCTCTCCTTTGTCTAACTTGCTGATTATTTCCTCAAAGAATTCTACCAGTTTTGTCAGGCGTGACATCCCGTTGGTGAAGCCATGTTGACTCGGCCCTATTTTACTGTGCACTTCCAAGTACTCCGCAATCTCATCCTTAATAATGAGCTCTAAAATCCTACCTCGATTGAGGTCAGGCTAACTGGCTATAGTTTCCTATCTTCTACTTCCCTCACCTCTTAAACAAGGGTAGTGGCATTTCAGATTCAGTTGAGTGGCTGATTAACTGTGAACAATGAAATTGCAAGTAACGATGTCTGTTTTCACAGCTAATGGGATGCAAGTCTCTGTAATTTATAAGCATGCACACCAAGAGGCATCTTGGGATCAGTCTCTGATCTCTGTCCACTTAGCCGGACTGTGGTGATGGAGTGCCATTTATTATGATCACTTGTTTGATTGAATTCAAAATGTGAAGAAATTGTTTGACAAAAGCGAGAATTTTTATATTCAGAGCGAATCAATAAACGTTATGCCTTTGACATAATATAGAATTGGGTCCTTTTTTAATGGTTGCACACCTGATATTCCAGATATTCCATTTCAATGTGTGAAAAAGTATCTCTAACCAATAATCGTTGGAATGCCTTCATATCACGCTTTGTTTCTCCTGACCTGAATTGAAAGTTACACTTCCCTCATCATCACTAAATAACATGTACTTAATCTCAGCATTTCCTTTTTACAACAAATATGCTTTGTGGTATAATTTAGAGCTCCATTTTTGTTAACAAAAGAATGCATTATCTATTTACAAGCTTTACTCATATAAAATATAATACAAAAAGGGACGGTGTGGTGGCTCAGTGGTTAGCCCTGCTGCCTCACAGTGCCAGGGACCCGGGTTTGATTCCAGCTTCCAGTTACTGTGTGGCTGTTGCATATTCTCCCCATGTCTACATGGGTTTCTGCCGCTTGCTCTGTTTTCCTCCCACAGTCCAAAGATGTGCAAGTCGCCATGCTAAATTATGCAGCGTGTTCAGGGATGTGTAGGTTAGGTGAATTAGCCATGGAAAATGCAGGGATAACAGGGATAAAGTACGGATCTGGATGGGATGCTCTTCAGAAGGTGAACTTGAACTTGATGGGGCAAATGACCTATTTCCATATTGGGGATTCTAGGAAAAAGAACAATGCTTTATCTTGTTTTGCATGAATGGCTCAATGAGAAGGTTATGAAATTTGACAGAGTCATAGAGCTGTAGAGCACAGAAACAGACACTTTGGTCCAACTCGTCCATGCCGACCAGATATCCCAACCCAATCTAGTCCCGTCTGCCAGCATCCAGCCCATATCTCCGAACCCTTCCGACTGCTGCCTTTTAAATGTTGCAATCGTACTAGCCTCCACCACTACCTCTGGCAGCTCATTCCATACACACACCACCTTCTGTGTAAAAAAGTTACCCCTCAGGTCTCATTTTTATCTTTCTCCTCTCACCCTAAACTTGTGCCCTCTAGTTGTGGACTTCCTCACCCCAGAGAAGAGACTTTATCTATTTATCTTATCCATGCCCCTCATGATTTTATAAACCTCTGTAAATAAAACAGCCCCAGCCTATTCAACCTCTCCCTGTAGCTCAAATCTACCAACCTTGGCAACATCCTTGTAAATCTTTTCTGAACCCTTTCAAGTTTCACAACATCTTTCCGATAGGAAGGAGACCAGAATTGCACGCAATATTCCAAAAGTGGCCTAAACAATGTCTGTATAGCCGCAACATGACCTCCCAACTCCGTTACTCAATACTTTGACCAATAAAGGAAAGCATTCCAAATGCCGCCTTCACTATCCTATCTATCTGCGACTCCACTTTCAAGAAGCTATGAACATGCACTCCAAGGTCTCTTTTTTTCAGTAACAATCCCTAGGACCTTACCATTAAGTGTATATGTCCTGCTAAGATTAGCTTTTTCAAAATGCAGCACCTCGCATTTATCTAGATTAAACTCTGTCTGTCTCTTCTCAGCCCATTGGCCCATCTGATCAAGATCCCATTGTAATTTAGGGATCCTTCTTCTCTGTCCATTACACCTCCAATTTTGATATCATCTGCTAACTTACTAACTATACCTCTTATACTCACATCCAAATCATTTATATAAATGACAAAAAGTAGTGGACCCAGCACCGATCCTTGTGGCACTCCCCTGGTCACAGGCCTCCAATCTGAAAAGCATCCCGCCACCACCACCCTCTGTCTTCTACCTTTGAGTCAGTTCTGTATCCAAATGGCTAGTTCTCCCTGTATTCCATGAGATCTAATAGTAATTATTTCTAAACTTTTACATTGAAAAATGTTTGATCACTAATATGTAGTTGTTATCTTTTAAAATTGCTCAAAAATACAAGAGTGGCAATTCAAATTTCTTGACAAATAAGAGAAATAAAAACAGAAATTGCTGGAAAAACTCAGGTCTGGCAGCATCTGTAGGGAGAAAGCAGAGTTGACATTTCGGATCCAGTGACATTTCTTCAGAACACAAGATTTTGTGCAAATGGGACAGGGAATAAAGTCAGAAATTGATGCAGGTAACTGTGGTGAAGACTCAACTTTGCAGTAATATAAAATTTGTGATATTTGTCAGCAAAAGGAGTTTAATCTCCTTCAAAAATTGGCATTCTGGAGATGTGGATTTTCTGATCAAACATATAGCATGTACTTCATATAGTGAGTGATAAGAACTTCAGAGTATATTGGTTCCATGTAGAGGGTTATCTGTCATATTATGCTTATGCTTAGCTTTCAGGGTGTAATATAATTTTTTCGCACAGAAGAAATAATCTATTCTAAGCCAGAAGGTGTTCATAACACTATCAGTTATTTCAGCCCAAACCAAGAATGTATTTTCATCAAATTTGAACCGAGATGCTTTAAATATATATTTTTTCACAATAACAGTACCATGTTATTTGAAAGGATTTAACTGTAAAAATGTTTTCAGTTTAGTCATTTAAAAAAAAAGTGATGGAGTTCTCCCCTGGGCAGATTTTCAAAGAGAAAAAAAAATTAATTCCAGTTCACACACCAGAGGGTACTAAGCTGCTTTGTATAATTTAGTTGAACTTCAATTGCATTCATATACTTGAATGCTACATGCACTGACATACCGGAATTTAGGACAATTAAAATCTGGCCAAACACTGTACTCACTGAATTTTTAAAAAAAAATCAAAACATGCTTTCCCTCCAAACTCTTTTGTTGCTTCCAATGTTGTGACAAAAAATTGTGATGGTCTGTGTGATGTTAAGGGATGCTTTCTTTTTCCTTAAGCTCTGTAGATGCTGGAAATTTGTCAGTAAATACATGCTGCTTTGATGAATTGCCCTGTTGTCCAGTGAGTAAGTTATTTGTTTTAATGATTTTCCATTCATTGCCTTGTTTCTTAAATCAAATAATTGTCCTCTTTAACAATCTTAAATTCTTCTCTTGATTGGTTGATGGTGTGTTCCACAGTTCATGACTCTAGTGGTTGTGGTCAATGTTGAGAAAATGAGTTATTGTTTAGCAGGGAGAAGAAAGATAATGTATTTGAAAGGAGAGAGGATGAGCTGATTTTAATCCTGTTGTACTAGTAACTGGGTCAGTGAATGGTTAAAATTACTTGGGCTCCATCCCTATTTTACAGCCGCCAAGGTTTTGCCATCCTGAATTTTAATCTGCTTTACTGAGAAGATGACAAGAACACTTACCTAAAACTAAATGAGTCCTTATGCAAACAGATCAAATCTTGATGATGTCATTGGAACTATAGTGCAATTTAACTACTAGCCTTAAGCAGGAAACTATAGCTTTTACTCCACTTGAAAACACTGAGAATCCAAGAGTGGCAAGCAAGTAACATCAGGGCAATGAAGATGATCAAAAGGAATGGTAGAAAACTGCTTGTCATTGGGAATATGTTAGAGTCTATCACAAATGATATAATAGCAAAGTGTTTAGAAATACATAATATAATTAAGCAAGATCAGCAAGGCTTCATGAAGAGAAAAGCATGCCTTACAAATTCATTTGAATTATTTTGAGGAAGTATCAAGCACCTAGATAAAGCAAAACTTGGTGAATGTAATATATTTGAATTTCCATAAATCATTCAATAAAATACCACACTCAGGGCTGCTTATTAGGTTAAATCCCATCATGGTGTGGGTAGAAAATTAGCTCACATTGAAAACTGACTAACTAGTAATAAAGGAGGCATTTTCAGGATGCCAACCTGTAGCTAGTGGAGTACCACAATTATTTACAATATATATTAATGGCTTTGATGAGCAAAATGAATGTATTATTGACAGATTTGCAAACGGTAAGGCAAATTATGAGGATAACTGAAGATTCTACAGAGGAATAAGGACAGATTAAGTAAGTGGGAAAAACTTAGCAGTCAGAATATAATGTGGGAAAATGTGAGGGTGAGCACGTTTGGCTGGAAGAATAGATAATGTTGATTACTTATGATAATTGTATTAATACAACAAATACAGGCATTTACATCTGAACTCTAAATGTAAATGGCCTTATCAGAGACTGGATGATTACATTGGAATCCGGGATAGTACTGATTTTGGCATCCGGATCATTCTCTAAATTTAGTTCAAAGAAATTAATTAATATTGAGGCAATGCTATTTTATGTTGTGAATTTATTGGAATTTACAGTCTCTTTCAAGCTTGTGGAATATCGAGTTGCAGTCCCACATTATGTATTGTTCTATAAACTCAGTATAAGAACAATGACATTAATCTCATTTTAAAGTATCAAACCAAACCAATGATTTGAATACTCCACTCATAAATGTTCTCTCAACAATAATGTATTTTTGGCATAAATATCTCTTCATCAAAGACATTGTTTCATAGCTTACTGCTCAGTTTCACTGTTACTGTATCAAAGTGCTGGAATTATGTCCCTAACATCATTGTGGGTCTACTACAACAAATGGACTGCATTGATTCAAGAAGGCAGGTCTTCTCAAAGGCAACAGAAGATGGGCAATAAATGCTGGCCCAGTCAGTGACACCTACATCCTACGAGTGAATTAAAAACAACTATGATATTCTCTTTAAATTAGACCTTCTGGAATAAAATTGAATGCCTGAATACTCAAAAATGTGTTTGAATTTGTAGCCAATAGGAGCTTTACTGGATAAGGGTTTGCCTTTCCCTTATATAAAATATGTTTGGAAATCAATTTGATGTAGGTAATTGTATTAGAGAACTTGTAATTGTATAGTTAAGGCATGTTCCTGATTGATGTGAGGACATGCATGTATTGTATTTTTCTCAAATTGCTTCCATTAAGAAGCACGAGTGATAGTTATTTGTCTAAATCACAGCATTGCTATTGACTATACCATTTACAGCGCTAAATTTCACTTGAATTTCTCCAATCTTGTCTCTACGCAATTAACCTTGTTAACGGAGCTCACTGCTGTACAATGCCACTCCTCAACCAAACTCCCAAGCAGCCAATTTAATTGGATTGAAAAAAAGGTTCAGTAATAGTAACCTTTTATTCTAAGCAAAGGTGTCAAGCCTAGTGAAAATTTTCCACAAGGAACTGATCACCGGTATTTGCAGCTACAACTGTAACCTGAGAAAATTCCCACAGCTTCTACATTTCCCATGATTGACTCAGGGTGAATGAGCATGAACTATGATCCTCACATGAAGAACTGTCAATTTGAGTCAAGACTTTTCAGGAACAGGTGCCAGGTAGAGATTAATTACTTATTTTAGTGGATGTGGCTTAGAACATAGGGAATAGGGACAGGCTATTCAGCCCTTTGTGAATCTGTTAGACTGTTGGATGTCTTAACTGATTTATTAAACTCACTCTGAAGATAGAAATTATCTTAATAGTACAGAAATGTCTTTATATATTTAATTCTTTGTTATATCTTTAGATATTTAAGACTTTTTCATAAAACATACGTACAAACTAAATTAGTAGTGTGGGCCATTCAACCCCCTTGAGCATGCTCTGCCATTGAATAGGATCATGACTGATCCAATTACAACCTCAAATTTGCACTCCGATCTACCTGGCTAATATGTCACTCCCTTGCTATACACAAGAATCTCTATAGCCCTGCCTTAAAAAGTTTTGAGGACTCTGATTCCACTACTTTTCAGGCAGACATCTTCCAGGATTCATGCCCTCTGAGGTAAAACTTTTGCCACATCTCAGTTATATATAGACCAAGTAATTTTTCCCATAAGAGGAAGACCCCTCAGCTTACGTTTCAATCAAGTCACCCCAATTCCAGCATTAGTCTAATAAACCATGTCTGAACTGCCTCCAATGCATCTGTATCCTTCCTTGTCACAATATTCCAAGTGCAGTCTCACCACTGCCCTGTATAATTTAAAAAAACCTCCTTACTTTTATGTTTTATTACCCTTGAAATAAATTATAACATTCTATTAGCTTTCCTAATTACTTTCTGTACTTGTGTACTCACCTTTTGTGACTCATGCAAGAGGACACCCAGATCTTGTTGCATTTCAGAGCTCTGCGTTTAGATATTCTTGCTCTTTTATTTATCCTGTCAAAATAGACAATTTTACATCTTCCCACATTATGCTCCGTATGCCACATCTTTGCCTGTTAGCAACCTATCCATATCTTTTTGTAATCTCCTTAAGTCTTTGTCATAACTTAATTTTCTACCTATTAGTTTCACATCTACTGCAGATGTGTTGCTGTCTCCTGTGGCTTGTAAAATACTGTAATTGGGATTTAGCTCACGTTTTGTTAGGATTGATACCTGTGAATTTTGATTTCAGCTGTTTTGCTGGTTCATTCAATTCCTATGTCAGGACATTACCAGGCCTGGATATGATTTCTACACATCTTCATTCCTAAAGCTGAATATTTGGAGCTAGATTTGTTCTTTGTGTGCCTTTGTATTTTGTAGTTGAAGCATGGTTATCAGTGTCCAAAACCTGAACTTGAACATTCTTCTCAAATGGGATTGTCTCTCAGTTGCTTTTGGGGCAGAGGATGGGAGAGGTGGGTGTGCATGTGTTGAGTTTATCTCCAAATCCAGGTGAAGAAATACATTCCGTGTCTTGTGGACTCATGGAATGTTTTTTTTATTGTGGATGCTGGTTAATGCTCAGTGATGTGAGGATAATTTGTGAAGGATCATTGTGTTTTAGCGAATTTTGAAAAGATTTGTAGCTCATGTTAAGGTTTTTTTTAAAATTGGATTAGATTACTTACAGTGTGGAAACAGGCCATTCGGCCCAACAAGTCCACACCGACCCGCCGAAACGCAACCCACCCAGACCCATTCCCCTACATTTACCCTTCACCTAACACTATGGGCAACTTAGTGTGGCCAATCCACCTAACCTGCACATTTTTGGATTGTGGGAGGAAACTGGAGCACCCAGAGGAAACCCACGCAGTCATGGAGAGAATGTGCAAACTCCACACAGAGAGTCGCCTGAGGCGGGAATTGAACCCGGGTCTCTGGCGCTGTGAGGCAGCAGTGCTAACCACTGAGCCACCATGCAGCCCATGAAATAACTCCAGACACAGGAATAGGATTGCCAAGCCTCTCAATCCATGCGGAATAAATACTGGCCTCCAGATGAAGGGTTTTGCCTGAAATGTCAACCCTCCTGCTCTTCAGATGCTGTGCTTCTCCAGCACTACTCTTTTTGACTCTGACTCTCCAATGTGTGCAGTCCTCGCCTTCTCCAATGATGTCCACATTCCTGAAGAAGGGCCTGTGCCCGAAACGTCGAATCTCCTGTTCCCTGGATGCTGCCTGACCTGCTGTGCTGTTCCAGCAATAAAGTTTCAACTTTGATCTCCAGCATCTGCAGACCTCACTTTCTCCTCCACATTCCAAACAAAGGATAAAGCAGCAATTCCCGGATCCACTGAACCTTCTCATTACCAGAGCAGAGTTCTGGATGTAGGTTTTCTTGCTGAGCTGGAAGGTTCATTTTCAGATGTTTCACCACCATACAAGGTAACATCTTCAGTGAGCCTCCTGTGAAGCTTCGTTTGGAGGCTCACTGATTATGTTACCTAGTATGGTGACGAAACATCTAAAAACTATGTTTGCAGTGAAGAAATGACAAAAGGCATGGTGATCTGTACAATTCTGCATTAGTATAACTCCAGATATTGTTTACAGAACATCACAAGTCAGTTCATGAGAATCTATTTGACTTGTTGCAGGCGTGCATATAGTGCACATAGAGTAGATGAAAGAGAGCCAATAGATTTGTTAAATTTGTGTTTGTATTTGTAGAAGGTGTTTGACAACATACCTCACAGAAGGTTAAGTTATAAGATGGGTCCACAGTGTTGGAGGTAGCATATTGGCATGGATAGAGAATTGGCAAACTGATAGGAAACAGCAAGGGGTTCTGTTTCAGATTGGCAACCCGTGACCAGTGGGGTTCCATAGGGATCAATGCTGGGACTGCAACTGTTTACAATAAATATTAATGAACTGGAGGAAGCAAGTAAATGTACTGAAGCCAAATTTGCAGATGACACAAAAATTAGAGAAAGGTAGGTTGTGAGAGAGATGCAAGCAGTTAAAAGAGATATTGATAGGTTAAGTAAGTAGCTGAAAATGTGTTGCTGGAAAAGTGCAGCATCCAAGGAACAGGAGAATCGACGTTTCGGGCATCAGCCCTTCTTCAGGAATGGCTTATGCCCGAAACGTCGATTCTCCTGTTCCTTGGATGCTGCCTGACCTGCTGCGCTTTTCCAGCAACACATTTTCAGCTCTGATCTCCAGCATCTGCAGTCCTCACTTTCTCCTCCAGGTTAAGTAAGTAGTCAAAAAATTGGCAAATTTTTGGAAGGGAGAACAAAAGAACAGAATTTTATTTAAATGGAGAGAAACTGCAGAAAGCTGCAACACAAAAGGACTTGGGGTGCTTGTGCTAGTTTTCTGTGTTTCATGTACATGGGTGCGCCAAGTAATTTTAAAGGATAATACAATGTTAGCCCTTATTTCAGGGAGGTTGGAGTATAAGAGAACAGAAGTCTTACTACAACTTCAAGGTGCTATTGAGACCACATATGGAGTACTATGAGCAGTTTTGGTCACCTTGTTTAAGGAAAGATATAATTCTATTTGAGGCAGTTCAGAGAAGATTTGCTGGATGATCTCTGGTATGGAGGAATTGTCTTATGAACAAAGATTAAACAGGTTGGGACTTTAACTCCTGGAGTTTAGAAGAATGAGAGGCGATCTCACTGAAACATTTGGATTCTTAAGGGACCTGACGGGATAAATGTTGAGAGTCTAGGATCAGAGGACATAGTCTCAGAATAAATGGGCACCAATGTAAGACTATGATGAGGAGGAATTTCTTCTCTCAGAGGTTTGAGAATCTTTGGAACTTCTTGCAACAGAGAGTTGTGAAGGCTGAGAAAGATAGATTCTTGATCAGTAAGGGAATTAAGGGTTACAGGGAAAACACACAAAAGGTGTCGTGAGGAATTTCGGATCAGCCATGATCTTATTGAATGGTGGAGCAGGCTCGAAGGGTCAAAAGGCCTGCTGCTGTTCATGTTTCTCATGGTCTTATAGACTGGCACTTTTAATGTTTAGTTGTATGTAAGAAATGTTTTGACAATATAAACTTTAATTCAAGTTTCACAAAAGCTTGCTGGCTAGCCGTGGCATTTGAACTAGAAAATGATTCAATGGAATCATTTTTGGTTATTTTCCCTAATTTGTGCTAAAGGTTGTAAGCAAGTAACCTGTTAGAGTTTACTTGATTTGATGTGCTTTCAAGCACTTGTCTTTCTTGCACATCTTACTGTAGCTAGACATCTGTTTGGCTAACTCCGTTTAGACATCGCGTGTAAAGCTTATTGTCGTCACATTCTTGCCATTTGACATTAAACATACTTCAGAATACTCATGTAAATTATGCTGTCAGATATAACAGTCAACATGTTTGCTTTGTTGATCAGCATGTTGTCTCTTGTGTATGGAAATGTAGCAGTGTCTTATATTAGACCAAGCACATCAGCTGTGTACCTGTCAGCTTCCCTTTCCTCTGGGTTCTACCTTAGAGTGAAGAAGTCATTTTTAGAGTGCTGATTTCATTTTGGCTTGATTACTATTAGGGATGCTGCATGTTACTTGGTAATATGTTTATTCTGCTTTATTGATGCATTCAACTTAGCATAGTCTTCCTTTGGGAGGTTGAAATGGGAGCATGAACTATTTGTGTTGTATATGTATGGGCCATTTTCTGTATTTGAAGATTTTCCAAAATCCAATCCATTGCTGCTCATAATCAATAATATTACAGGATGTTTATTTTCTAATATCATGTTAACTTTTTTATTATGGAATGCTAGGGGAGAGAAAATGTAAGAAATAAAACTGTGCTTGCATAAGAAAAGGAAGGATTGCAGCAAGATCATATGGAGAATTTCATTTACATCTTTGGTTAACCTCAATTAATTCTGTGGTATTTCTTAAATAATCACACGTATTCCAGTGCATACTTCAAGACTTGGACATGGTTTCATGCTTTACCTCACTAGACCTTATTGTATTAACTACAGTCACTGCACATCAAAATATTTTGATGTGCTTTGACCCGTATGAGAGATGTGTGATCCTGTTCTCTGCAAATATCTTTCTCATTTGTTGATGTCTTACAATTTGTTTTTTTTCACTTACTGACCATTACAATTTAGGCCCCTTGTGCAAATTGAAATTTGAGAACCATGCACTCAAGTTCCAAGACTTAAATTCTCTGGCATTCCATTGATATTCTGCTGCAGAATTTGTCTGGGCGGCCACTGCTGGTCACATGTTGTCAAATTGTCTTATTCAGGTTGAAAGTAATAGTCAACTGTTATGATCCTAGCTGATGGTAATGCTGGGCAAGTCAGATCCCAGAGTGAATTCTGATTTGACAGATCCTAAGTTTCATTTTTGGCAATTTGTAAACTGTGATGGTCAATCTCTGAACATATTTATGGGGCTAGGTAAAAACAATGACTGCAGATGCTGGAAACCAGATTCTGGATTAGTGGTGCTGGAAGAGCACAGCAGTTCAGGCAGCATCCGAGGAGCAGTAAAATCGACATTTCGGACAAAAGCCCTTCATCAGGAACCTTTTAACAAAGCATCAAACTTTGTTGGAGCTTTTCTCTTATTAATTTCAAATCCACTCAGGACCTTTTGTTCCACTGTTAGTGCTAACTTGCCTCTGAATGACCTACTCTGTCTGATAGAAACCTGCACATTTGCTTGTTGGTACACGCAACTGACGATTCACCTCAATTTCTTAAAAGCCTAATTTCATTTCAGTCAAACAAATTTCCAGACGACCCAACCCTACTGCCAGAACTCACAAATGTAATTTAAACTATGTTTCCCCTTCTTAACTCATACAAATCAAACTTAAATGTATACATAGTTTTATTCACTTTAAAACCCACATTTCCAAATACTAATTACAATAACAATAGAATGAACTTTCAAAACGTGATTTATTTTACAGATTTAGAAGAAGAGAAGGATAAGCACGAATCCAGTCCTTGACTGAAATGATACGACACTGAAAACAGTACCAAAGATCTTGAGGATCCTTTCAGAGTCTAATGAGCTTTTAATGACCCTATGGTTGGCTTGTTGTCCCCTATTATCGCTGAAAACATTCAAAATAACTGGTTAAAGCAATGCAGCTGCAGAACAGAGAAAATTGGACATGAAAGACCACAAGCGAGAATTTTGACATGTCAGATCAAAACAGTCCTATCGCAGACAGCTCGTGAACTTGCCATAATTTTATAAAAATCATTTTGTGCAGATGGAATATGAGCTTCCAGAATTTAGATTGACTTTGTCTTAATTCTAATACCTGACTGATATTAAGTAGCTTCATCCTAATTTTAATTCTTGCTGCCCATTGTGGACTGGCAAGCGTCACTGACAGAATTTCATGTGTGCTTTAACATGTAATGATTTCTGTCCAGTTACTCAGCTTTGTCAGATAACAATTCCAACTCTCAGGAATTTACGTTAGAAATGTTTACAAACTGTCTTAACGTCTTTAAAGATTCAGTTTTATAGCTTATTAGATATGTGCTTTGCTGGCTGGGCCAGTATTTATTGCCTCATTTCTAATTGCTGCTTGAATTGACTGGCTTTTTATGGCCATGAGAGGGCAATTGAGAGTTGGAGTTACATGCAGGCCAGCCCAGGTAATGTGCGCATTTGTGAACCAGATAGGTTTGTGCAACAATCATAAATCGCTCCATGATAGCCATTGGATCAGCTTTTAATTCCAGATTTTCACAGATTCAAATTCACCATTACCATGATGGGGTTCGACTCCATGTACCCAGAGTTTTAGCTTGTATTTCTGGATTACTAGTCCAGTGTCAATAACGCAATAACATCGCATTCCATAAACATGAACACCAAAGCATACATTTGGTGCCACTTAGCAGTGCTGTTTTAACTGCGCAATATTTCAATTATAGAGTCATAGAGATATACAGCATAGAAACAGAACCTTCGGTCCAACCTGTCCATGCCGACCAGATATCCCACCTGCCAGCACGCGGCCCATATCCCTCAAAACCCTTCCTATTCATATACCCATCCAAATGCCTCTTAAATGTTGCAATTGTACTAGCCTCCACCACATCCTCTGGCAGATCATTCCATACACGCACCACCCTCTGCGTGTAAAGGTTGCCCCTTAGGTCTCTTTTATATCTTTCCCCTCTCACCCTAAA
>NC_057747.1:16466238-16666032 GCF_004010195.1 Chiloscyllium plagiosum | reverse complement strand
CTCTTATGCTCGCATCTAAATTATTTATGTAAATGACAAAACGTAGAGGGCCCAGCACCGATCCTTGTGGCACTCCACTGGTCACAGACCTCCAGTCTGAAAAACAACCCTCCACCACAACCCTTTGTCTTCCACCTTTGAGCCAGTTCTGTATCCAAATGGCTAGTTTTCCCTGTATTCCATGAGATTTAACTTTGCTAATCAGTCTCCCATAGGGAACCTTGTCGAACGCCTTACTGAAGTCCATATAGATCACATGTACTCCTCTGCCCTCATCAATCTTCTTTGTTACTTCATCAAAAAACTCAATCAAGTTTGTGAGACATGATTTCCCACGCACAAAGCCATGTTGACTATCCTGAATCAGTCCTTGCCTTTCCAAATACATGTACATCCTGTCCCTCAGGATTCCCTCCAACAACTTGCCCACCACCGAGGTCAGGCTCATTGGTGTATGGTTCCCTGGCTTGTCCTTACCACCCTTCTTAAACAGTGGCACCACTTTTACCAACCTCTAGTCTTCCGGCACCTCACCCGTGACTATCGATGATACAAATATCTCAGCAAGAGGCCCAGCAATCACTTCTCCAATTAGGAAATATATAAAAGTTTTTTGTGCTTAAATCCTGAAATCGTGTTTGTTTCCATTACATCACTATATTTCAATCTCCCCTGGTCCTTCTTTCCATTTTCTACTCTGTCTCTTCCTTTCTGATCCCTTTATTCATTGTTTCTCTCCCCCATATACTCTTTGTGCTCTCTCCCCATAGGCTTTGCTGTCTATTGTTCTCCATTTCAAACCTCCCTTTGTTTATTCTGTTCAGTTCTTTCTGTGTCTTTCCTCATACTATACTTTCAGTTTTAGTGTATTTCTGTCTCTGCATCCTCCAATTTTTAAACTGTTTTTCAAAGAATCTCATGACTGTACTTTCTTCTGAAGGCTTCCATTTGACTTCAAGATTCAAGCTTCCCTATCTCAATGTGATTGCACAGTTGTGCTGGTCGTTCAATGTGGTATCTGGAGAATACTGCATTGTAAGAGATATCATCTTTTGGATCAGATATTAAATGAAATCCTCTTGTTTAAATGAATGTAAAATTGTAACACAATTTGGATTATATTCCAGAAGAATTAAATGGGCCATCTTCCCTCAAGTATTTGTGCTCTTCTCATAATAACCACCACTACTAGTAACAACTTCTATTCCTCCATGCAATACCTGAGCGGAATTTTCTTATAGATGAACGCATGTTAGGCACCCTTCCATCGCAGCAGAAATTAACCTGTGTTCACCATGATCTTCTCTTCATTCATGCTGTGAAGTTTTCATTTTACTGACTATTATTGTAGTTTATTATTAGCTAATGAAATATGTGTGGATGTAGGTGGTAACATTCTGAATTTTGTAATGTTTTCAGTTTCCTCTTTTGTCACAGCTATAGTATACTGATACAGGATATGTCTTGTAGGGCTGAGATGAGAAATTTCTTTACCCAGAGAATATTGAGCCAGTGGAATTCTCTGCTACAGAAAATGGTGGAGGCCACAATATTGATTGCCTCGAAGAAGGATTTAGATATAGTTCTTGGGGCTAAAGAGATTAAAGGGTTTGGGAAGAATGTGAGTTGGATGATCACGTTGAATGGTAGAGAAGGCCCGAAGGGCCGAATGGCTTACTCGTGCTCTTATTTTCTATTTTTCAATGTTTCTATGTTTAGTGAGTAACTACAGCCCAGTAGAATTATTCATCAGTTTGTAGCTAACTGATTTCTCAGCATTGCTGTTCATATGAACTGTCAGCTATGCAAAGTAAGTGGCTGTTTTGATGCTCCCATGGAGATTTATGTGAAATTGTAACAGACACTGAAATTGACAGTAGATCTTCTTGATTAATTGTGAACATGTTTTAGAAGCAAATTCACTTCCTGCCTTTCTCAAGGACCACATGCTTCTAGTTATAAAGTACACAAGTTATGGCCCATTTTACACTGCTTAGTGCAAGGAGTCTTGTTTACATGGATTGATGTATTTTGTAAAATCTTGTCAGACTGGTGCACTAGGAAGCAGAGACAGCCAAACTGAACTTGGATAAAGTAATAAGCTTGATGTGGGAAGTATTTTTCATGATGCAGTAAAGCAGAAAGTTAAAGGTCGTGGAAAGATAAATTGTGTAATTAGGAATGTTTACATATTGTGTACTGGTCTTGATTCTTAAACCTGATTGGGGCAAGAGTGATGATTTTACACGGCTGGCAAAGATAATGTATTACTGGATACATTACTGTAGCAATACTATAATATAAATGTATCAATGCTCGTACATTTTGCAAGCTTTCTTTAAAGTGGGGTATCAGAAAATAGCATAATCTTTGAATGCTAAATTCCTTTAGTATTTGTGGGTTGCTAATTGTTCCTCCAAAATTATGCATTATTGACCTTGTTATGCATTCTCTTTTACAATTTTACACTTTGAGGGAAAGCTCTGAGAAGTCCCTCGTTGGAGCTCAGTTCATTTGTTTTTTTGACCTCCATGATTAACAATGGGTTGTTGCCTTCCACAGATAGTACTTTCAAGTCCCTATCATTACATAAACTGTCATTTTCTATTGGATGTTTCTCCTCTTAATTGTTTGTTGGACTGTTGGGGAAAGAAATAAACATTAAAGTCTCAGCTTTAAACAGTGTGCATAAAGGGGAACCAGTTACACTTAGATTTCCAGAAGGCATTTAGTAAGGTGTTACATTGAAGGTTCTCATGGCAGTGGGGGTAACATTCTTGCATGGCTAAAGGATTAACATACACAAAGCAAAGATGAGGCAGAAATAGGTAATTTTCAGGTTTGTGAGATGTGATGAGGATCCGTGCTCAGACTTCAACTATTTACATTTAACATTTATAATTTTGATGAAAGGATCTAACATATTATTGCTAAATTTTCTGATGATACAAAGAATGGTCTGGAAGTAACTTGTGAAGAGGGCGCAAGAAGTCTGCAGAGGAATGTAGATAGGTGAAGTAAATAGCTGAAAATTTGGAAGATGGAGTATAATGTTGGAAAATGGGAACTTAACTTTGACAGGAAGAATAGAAAAGCATGTGTTTAAATGCAGAACTCTGAGATACAGGAACCTGTGTTTCCTGGTACAAAAGTCTACGAGTGTGGTACTGGAAAAGCACAATCGGTCAGGCAGCATCCGAGGAGCAGGAGAGTCGGGCATAAGCCCTTCATCAGGAATGAGGCTTGTGGGCCAAGGAGGCTGAGAGATAAATGGGAGGGGTGTGGGGCTCAGGGGAAGGTAGCTGGCAAAGCAATAGGTGTATTCTGTACAGTTTTGCTTTCCTTATTTAATAGAAGACAAAATTGTACTAGAATCTTATTGCACTCTCAGCTACCTTCCCCAAACCCCCTCCCTTTTATCTCTCAGCCCCTTGGCCCACAACCCTCATTTCTGATGAAGGACTTATGCCCGAAACATCGATTCTCCTGCTCCATTAATGCTGCCTGACTGGCTGTGCTTTTCCAGCACCACGCTTTGACTCTGATCTCCAGCATCTCAGTCCTCGCTTTCTACTATCCTTGTACAAAAGGTTGATATACAGGTAGAGCTATTACTTAAGAAAGCAAATGGAATGTGATAAAATTATTGGAATATAAAAGTAGGAATATTTTTCTCACTTTAATTGAATATTCATGTTTGGAGTATTCTGTACAGCTTTGATTTCTTTATTTAACAAAGGACATAATTGGATTAGAAGCATTTCAAAGAAGATTCTCTTGATTGATAACTGATACCGTGGGATATTTTGTTAGGAAAATTTGCACAGGCTGAGCCTATGAGGAGAAAGTCAGGTCTGCAGATGCTGGAGATCAGAGCTGGAAATGTGTTGCTGGAAAAGCGCAGCAGGTCAGGCAGCATCCAGAGAACAGGAGAATCGACGTTTCGGGCATAAGCCCTTCTTCAGGAATGAGCCTATATCCATTACATTCAGAAGATTGAGAAGTGATCTTATTGAACCGTGAGAACCTGCATGAACTTGTCAGGGTGGAAGTTTTCCTTGTGGAGATAAAGTTTAAACGTAAGGGTTATTTTTTTAGGATGGGGATGAATAGAAATATTTCATTTGAGGGTTGAGAGTCTTTGTAACCATCCTGTCAAAAGCAGTGGAGGCCATTGAACATTTTTAAGGTAGAGCAGTTGGATTATTGACTAATCAGCGAGTCAGTAGATGTTGGGGGTAGATAGGAATGTTGAGGCCATAATCATGATGTTATTAAATGATGGAGCAGATTCGAAAAGGTCTAATAACCCTCTTCTCCGGATTTATATGTCCATACGCTCAGTGTACTGGACTCGCTTTAATTATTTAAATTATATCACAAGATTCAATTATAACTCTATACATGACTGTCAAATTCCCTATTTAATTTTATTTATAGTTCATCAAACCAAGGAAGGAAAGCAATGTTCTAATTAAGATTTGGACATATTGACTAGCTCACAAAATGCTTCATAGATTCTGTCACCATGAGAGTCATGCTGTCCATCATTGATTCACTTCTTCTCTGAAGGTAGAGGTAGCAAGCTTTTTTTGTCGAAAACACAGTAGACATCAAATGACTTTGTGTAATATAATGTGTAAGTGTTGCCGCATGGCTGTCCCTTGTGAAATGTTGAATGCTCCATGTTGCCTCTATTTGCTCAAGTTAGCTCCCAAACTCCAACTGTTCTTGACAATGGCAATATTCTTTCTTACTCACTGACCTGATGTGTTCACTGTAAACTGAGTATTTGTTCTTTCACAATCCTGATACTGAGGAGATATGAATGACTTCAAATGATCTTGTGTGCAAAAGTCAGACGATTTGGGTTCAGAGTGTTGTTTACTGCGAGATGGTAAACCATGTTAATGAACTGCTCATGAAATGCATGAACTTGAGACAACAAAGATTTGATTGTTTTGAGGAGAATGTAATGGTATAGACAGGAAGCAGGGTGTTGCTCTTCTTTGTCTTTTCTTCCTTACAGGATAGAGGGAAGTGGATCACCTAAACTATCTCGAATCCAAAGGTTTTTTTTCTACTCATTGAACTACCATTTTGAAGAATGGCTTGGAGCAGGGCAATTATTTGAAAGATTCCACAAATTTTTTTGTCATTTTGTTTTTGCTAAGATTTCACTCCCTGATGCTCAATCTATGATGGTTGAGTTCTATGAACATGAAAAGAAAATATTGCACCTTTATGTTTGATGTAACTGGCTGCTGGACAACCTACTAAGTTTGTAATTACCAAAAACCACCCTCACTGACCCCAAAAGAGTATTTTTATATTTGTTGACTGTTGAATTACAATTAAAAAAATGTTTTTAATGCTTCTTTATTTTGGCTTCCAAATTGATCCAATCATCATCATTTTGCTGACTGAACACGTAAAATGAAAGTTAAGGATAATTAGTGATTTTTAACTCCTTGGGTTTCTATCTGTAAGAATGCTTCAGTGTGATTGGCTACCTCCCCTACTAACTGGAGATTTTCTTGATGTGGCCATCAGGTTTAAATTGCCATTGTGAAAAGGAAGTTGAGAACACAGAGATTATAAGATGGTTGTGGGAAGCTTTCTTCACAGTCATTAGTGAGCACCATTGACTCACTGCTGACAAAATCCTGCCCCTTTTTTGAAAATGAAATGCTTTTGAATGTCATGCTGCTCCTTTCCCTCCAAATGTCATTCTGAGGTTCTATCATCAAATGACATTACCTCAAGGTTAAAAAATACAGCCAAAAGTATCTATGTGATCATTCACAACACAAGCATCTCTCATGTGAGCAGTGCTAATTAAACACATCGTAGGTAGGTTAAAAGCTTCCTGACAAGTGAAAAATTTCTATAGAAAGAAGACCATTGTTGACCTGAATACAGATAGATCGTAGAGAAGTGAGGCTTGCATGAGTTAAATATTTATCTTGGCAAGCAAAGTTCACTGCTTCTCAAAATGGACAAATGGAAACTATTTTAAATCTATATTTGCAGCCCTATGACTTAAGCAATCAACATCAGGATTTAGATCAAACTTGAATATAAAAATATTTGCAAAAAACCTGCTAATAACTTCAGTGAGCTCTTCAGGTGATTGTGCAGTTTATTTTTTGGCAGTATTGTGACGATGGCAGTATTATTTGCTGTGCATGGAACAGTGCAATCCACACTCTCTGTCAGAATGGCAACTACATATTGTCTGTTGTTTAGCTGCTTGGGTCGATGCTTTATTAAATTACTACACTGACTTATCTGCTGTGCACTGTCTGGCACAGAGATGTACTGGTGGTTTTATTTTCCTAAATCAATAAAGGGTTTAACAATAAATATTTCCAGAGGCATACATGTCACATTGTATTTGATGATACTGAAATTGCATAAACCTGCACAGTTTTTGATTTTGTATTAAGAAATCAACAAAAGTGAAGTAATCTTTCTTAAATTTGTAAAGTGTTATGTTTAGTTACAATAAATAGTCTTGTAAAAAAAGAAAGCCTTATGTGTATGTACCTGTTTCACAATCTTGGGACATCTCAAAGATCTTTATGACCACTTCTGAGGTGTGCTCACTGTTGAAATGTAGGAAATACAGCAGTTGTATACACAGCAAGACCCCACAGACAACAACATTTTGTCATTTTCAAGTGATGTTGCTTTCCTTTCCAAAGCTGCAGTTAAGATAATTTTATGTCATGATGCCCAGTATCTCATCTCGTTTTCCAGCCATTCCAACCATGAAAGTTTTATGTGGATAATTGATTTTCAAACTGCTGTCAATATTCTGACATACTTCTGAATGGCTGAATTATGATCTCTCTCTCTTCCCCCATCCCCCCCATCTCTCTCTCCTCGGTTCCTTTAGTTTCATGTAGTGGCTTGAGATCAAGAATGCAGTGGCGTAACATCACTCTATTTTCTTGGTCTCAGACTGTGATGTTAGAACAAAAATAGAATGTAATTGCCTTGTTATTAAACCAGTGAATAATTAAGAAAATGACCTTTAATATGCATAGTTACATTTACTGAACTGTTAGTGCAATTATTTAAAGGAAAAAAATACTATCTGAAAATTAACCCACTTTACTAAGTAGGTGGACTCTCCCTATATTTTTTCACAAATTTTCATAGAAACCATATATTGATGTCAAAGGAATTGAAGCATTTTATTTGGTTCTTCGGTAATGTCTACATTTATGGGTTTGGTACAATACAGAAATCAAACTTGGTCTTTTACTTCTCTTAAACATATATTTCAATCAAATAAATTTATATTTTTAAATGTAGTTTGCAAGTTAACTCAGATTTGCCCCAGTGGGATGATCTGCTGTGATACGTCGTGGGTTCCCATTGCAGAGCTGACTGTGTTAATTTCGGATCTTGTTTTGTTTTGACAACCTATCTCTATGTGATAATCAACATTTTTAAAATGTAATCATGTAAACTTTATTTTCTTCACTTTTAAAACAATCAATGCATGTATCCAAGCCTCCCCAGACCATGAAAATTGCTCTTGTAAATATATCTCAAATGTGAACATGTGCTGTGATCACCTAATTACCACAGTGATGTCATTTCATATATGTAACTTAAGAGCCAGTAATGGCTGTCTGAAGAACATGATCCACTTCTGTCTAAAGGTCATTTATTTTACTAGCAATAGGCGCACAAACAACCAAAACTACAGTATAATCTTAAGTGAAAAAAATCTTCTCTTCACCATTCGTGTTTCCTTTTTCCTGACTTACAAACTGTTCCAAAATCTGTTGTACATATGTATATCAATAAATTCAACCAATTTTTTCAGTGGCATTTGCTGGTAAAGGTTTTGCATTCCCCATTAATAGCTCCTCTCAACTGTTATTTTATTTTGTACCACATTAGCCTGATGTTCTTTTTGCACCATCATTACTTTTATCATTTAATATATGGCCTACCACTCCCATCACAGATCTTCCCTTTAGTTCCAGCACTTTGCCTTTTTGTTTCAGATTTCCAACATTTCTGCCATTTTGCTTTTTTATTGGTTGACCTTGCAGTATAGCTTCAGAGAAGGGTGATTTTTGGTTCCAGAGTATCAATAAAGAAGGCCTTGGTGAAAACAGTGTCTCACTATTCGGGTTGACTGTCACTCCAGTATAGTGTCAACCCACTTTCAAAAGTACTCGGTCCTTGAAATTTTCTGGGACTATTTAAATCATCAGGAGAAGACAAAAGCAAAATACTGGAAATCTAAAATAATCTGACATAAGAACATAGTTCTTTATTTCTCCAAAAGCTAAGCAGCTATTCATTTTCTTAGCTATGTCAAACCTGTTGTTTTTTTTACATAAAAGACTAACATACATGCAAGATGTAGCTGCTTATTATTTCAAGAGCCTGAATGTCTTAATGTTCTGAATGTTAGTGCTGAGAGAAGGATTTTTGTATGTAACTTTAGTTTTAGTTAAGTATAATTGAATTGTAAGCATTGCTCAGCCTGAGATTGAAATTCATGTTAAAATATATTAAGTGTGATTTTGGAGAAGGTTTGTAGTTCAGGCTGCGGATCAGGTTGTAAGTTTGCTCACTGAGCTGATAGATTTGTTCTTATATCTTTCGTCACAATGTCAGGTGACATCACCAGTGAGTCTCCGATGAAGCGCTGGTGTTCTGTCCCATTTGCTATTTATGTGTCTTGGTCTGTTGTGGTGGGTGACATCACTTCCCATTCTTTTTCTGAGAGGTTGGTAAATGGGGTCCAAAATGATTATTTGTTAATGGAGTTCCAGTTTGAATGCCAAGCCTCTAGAAATTCCTGTGTGTGTCTTTGTTTAGCTTGTCCCATGATAGATGTATTGTCCCAGTTTAACTGGTGTGCCTTTTCATCTGTGTGTATGGATACTAGTCGCTAGTTGGTGCTGATATATCCTGGTGGTGAGTTTCCTGCCCATTAGTCCGATGTAATGTTTGTTGCAGTTCTTGATGGGTATTTTGAATATGATGTTCGTTCTGTTGGTTGTTGGTACGAGGTCCATTAAATTCATCAGGAGCTGTTTTAGTATAGTGGTAGGTTTGTGGGTTACCATGGGGCAGGAGTAGTCTGGTCGTCATCACTGAGATGTCTTTAATGTATGGCAGGGTGCTAGAGTCTCTGGGCGTGTTGTGTTTTCTTGTGTAGGTCTGTTGTGTGGAAATGGGGAAATGCGCTTATTGGGTACCTGTTGTTCCTGAATATGTTGTATTGGCATTTTTCCTCGACTTTTCGTAGTCCCATTTACCAACTTCTCAGAAAAAAACCCAGAAGTGATATCCCCCACCACAACAGATCAAGACACGTAAATAGCAAGCAGGACAGAAAACCTGCGCCTCATCGGAGGCTCACTGATAATTCCTACACAACAGACCAGACAGTCTTTACTGAAGTTAACTTAAGATGTCTGTCTCATGGTTGATGTCATATGACTACAGCAAACTAGGAATGATATTTGCATATGATTAGCATTTCAATCCAAACCTTCTTATACAAAAATGGAAGATAACTGACATGTTATCATGTACATTTTGAGTTCAGACATTAACAAATATAGACGTGCCTATTCTCATGCATTAACAATTGTTTGTTATTCCACCTAGTCCTACTTTTGTCTGTATGTTTAAATGCTTGGCACGTGCAATCTTTAAAGTATCTGCCTCTTGAGATGATGCATGTCCAGCTTTTTGGCTTTTTTCCAATGTCTGCTGGTTGGAATAATGTGTGCTTTTTTGTTAAACACTGGTATTTGTTGCCTCTTTCTGGATAGTTGTTGGTTTTCTCTAAATCCAAAGATATTGGCTGCTTTTCAACATAGTGCTGATCAGCATAGGTCAGAACTGCTTATGAACACTGCACAGATCTGGGCTGCTTCTCCAGCTTATGGACAAACTCGCCTGTTCTTCAATGCATGTGCTGTTGCTATCGATTTACAAGCTCAGAGGTGTGACACCTGTTCATAATTTCGAGAGTCAGATTATCTTCTCTTGGCAGTTGTGTTGTTGTAGTAGAATCGATCATTCTCTAATTAGATCATCTTGTAGTTGTGCATTCACATGTTTCTACAAGTTGAGATAATGACTTTACAAATTGCTCAATGGACTTGCTTTCACCTTGGTACCCAATATTGAACATGTATCATTCATAAGTAACGTCTATTTCGATTTCACAGTGTGCCTTTAAAGCTAAATCTATTGGGTTTTTTTTCATAATTCTGTTATGTATGAAAAGAATTGCAGTTTTGCTTCATATCCTATATTGTTTGAACTGCTGGGGAAAAACTGCAGCTACTTTCTCTTAACCAGTATCTTAACTATGGCTCGCTTTCTAGTTTTTTTTATTCTGGGGACAGCTCACAGCTTTACACACATCACAGTGCCAGTTCTCACATCATGCTTGGAATGTATAATACCCCAGTGTTCACAATAGGTATTTGTTGAAATGAATTTAAGATGTCTGCCCACAATGTGTTTACTCATGATAGAGCTGAAAAAACTGCAGCAAACCAGGAAGGATGTTTGTATACGATTGCATTTCAGTCCAAACAATGATTCTCCCACGCTGATGGAGAAGGCTAATTAATTGTTCCAGCAAAGGGTAGAAATTGAATGAAGCAATTTTTGTGATCTTCCCCCTTCCCCAAACTTGTCTAAAATCAACGACGAGTAGCAAACAATAATTTTGTGACTGATTTGATTCATCTCTGAAAGTAGCCGAGAAAGTAACCAGATGACCAGAAAGTGGAATGACTGGTGGGAGGAAAATACAGAATAAATGTTATATTTAACCATGTTCATCCAAGCATTACCTTCAACAGTAGTCATTGCTGTACTGGAGATAATTGATTTTTTTTAAAAAAAGGAAAGACATTCAATAGTTTAATCTTTAAATTTTATGTTTCTTTGCACTTGTCATCAAAACTTGTGTCCTTACAGATGACCAAATGCCTTATTGATATTCTTCAGTAAATAATCATTTAGTCTCATGCAAGACATGAATAGTTTTATCCGTCGAACTCTTTACTGTAGGTGTGATGAGGTATATTTAACGCTGAGATAGACAGATTTTTAATCTGCAAAGAATCAAGGTTTATGGGGAAAGGCGATCAACCATGATCTTATTGAATGGCAGAGCGGACTTGATGGACCAAATGTACTACTTCTTCCCTTGAATTTTATGGTCTCCTGGTCTTTTCATAATGATAGGAGAGACAAAGGCCTACTGGTATTATCACTAGAAAAGTGTGGCGCTGGAAAAGCACAGCGGGTCAATGTTATGGGCATAACCCCTTCATCAGGAATGTGTGAGGTGGGGAGTGAGAATTTAGTAGGGGTGAGAGTGGTGGTGGAGGTAGCTGGGAAGGCGATAGGTAGATGCAGGTCAGGGAGGGGGGGTAATAGTGATGGTCAGAATGGAACGTGGATCGGATAGGTGGGAAGGAAGATGGACAGGTAGGACAGGTTAAGGGGCGGTGCTGGGTTGGAGGGTTGGATCTAGGATGCAGTGGGGGGAGGGGAAATAAGGAAGGAAACTGGCGAAATCAACATTGATTCCGTGTGGCTCTAGCAGTGGAGGAAGCCCAGGACTTACTGTCCTTGGCGGAGTGGGAGGGGGAGTTGAAGTGGTTGGCCACAGGGCAGTTGGATTGATGGGCTTGTGTCCCAGAGATGTCTCCTGAAATCTTTAGTGAGTTGGCATCCTGTCTCCTCAATTTAGAGGAGACCACATCGAGAGCAACGGACACAGGAGATGAGGTGTTTGGATGTGCAAGAAAATCTCTCCTTGATGTGAAACAATCCTTTGTGGCAGCAAGGGAAGGTGCCAGGAGTGGACGGTGGGTTGGTGGGGTTGTGGCACCACACTTTTCAACTCTGATCTCCAGCATCTGCAGTCCTCACTTTCTCTCATTAATCCAGAAACTCAGCTAATGTTCTGTGAATTGGGTTCAAATCTTTGCCATGGCATTTGGTGGAATTTGAATTAAAAAAAAGTCTGGAATTAAGAATCTTGTCGATTGTCAGAAAAAGAAATCTGGTTCACTAATGGCTCTCAGGGAAGGAAATCTGCCATCCTTACCTGGTCTGGCTGACATGTGAATTCAGACACACGGCAATGTGCGTTGACTCTCAAGTGCCCTCTGGGCAATTAGGGATGGGTACTGAATGCCCACATGCTGGGTACAAATTTTTAAAATTGTCACTTTCCAAATGCTTGTTCTGCTGAGTATCACGAGCTCTTTCTCAGACACATTTATAAGTCATTTCACTGAAGTACAGAGAATCCTCCTGTGCCCTTCAATTGACGACCCTTTCCCAATAACAAAAGTCTGATCCGCTTGCCATAAGAGTTCTGTGGTTGTCTGTGTTTATGTGCAAGTTAATCGAATCCGTCACACGCTGTTATGGATGCAACAAATCTTTTAAAAAAGAATGCAGATGATTTCCTGCCGCTGCTGGTTTTCAAAGATAATTGTCCTCCAATCTATAATTAACTTTAGCAGTTGTCGAAGGAGTCTGACCTCTAACAGGATCTTGCATGTAAAATTAGACCTTGTGGATTAAAAGTAAAGTTGCACCTGAGTGAGATACGGAATGTTGCATATTATAATTTTATAATATATATACTGTCTACCAGAGCATTACATTCTCAATAGACATTCGCTGTCTTAAACAGGCTGTTGCAAGCATTACGCACGTTGAATGGATAATACCGGAGCTGGGGAAGAAGACTTGGCTCCTTGGTGTTAATGGGAATTTATTCCGGAGGAGGTTGAGGGTGTTTCAGATTCCGGGGGGAGGGGGTTGAGGAGGTGTGTCGGCTCACCGCTGGTGTAGAAGGGTCGAGTCTGGAGCGGCTTGAGGTGTGGGGTCCCTGGGATGTAGAGTCAGGGTCTGAGGGATGTTGGGGATTTGGCAGAAATATATTTGGGCATGTGTAAAGAAAAATATAAGGTTGGTTAATAAGGTACTTAAGAGGTAGACTGTGTATTTAATCATTTACCTAATCTCATCAGGAGCTCCCGAATTCTCTGATTTAAATGGGAACTTTCCGAGGTTTCGGGAAATTGTCCAGAATTTCTCGGGCAAATCCATTGAAGTCTGCTACAATAAGGAATCCCGTAGGGTCCTCTAAAACAAATTTAAACTTGAATAACGACTGGGCCATTAGCAAATTCAAAGTTTCTTAACTGAAGTACTTTTTCACAAAAAAAGGTGTTGCCAACAGTTTTCAATCAATAATGTTATGAAATGTAAAGCATGATGTGAAATCTGACCCAATGCAGATATTAAACACTATGAAAAATAAATACTGAAAGTCCTTTCCATGTACTCTGCCAATTTAACTTTGAATATCATTGTTTAAAAAGTTATCCTGGGCGCTTCTAAATGTACTATGAATTTATATTGAAACTGGGTCTCTGAGCCAATAAATTAACAGCTATGATGGCCAAATTTGTAAGCGTTGTCAAACTACTCCTAAGCAGCCATCTCTCTCAAAATGGCACAGTTCTCCATTAATATTTGCATTTATTTTTCTCTGTCAGGTCAAAGAAGGGATTTTTTTTTCGGGAGTGTGCGGACGGGGGAAGGGTAGTGGGGTGGTTGAATAAAGAGGACTTTAATCTGCATTTCGCTAATGATACCTAATCTATCATTATTTCAGATGGACCAATATTCCATCCTGTAGCATTAAAATTCAAGCCACAATAAGCATCATCTTGGAATAGAGAGTAGTTTGGTGGAGAAATGAGAAGCCTCGTTGATCTGATACAAAAGCAGAAATTGCTGGAGGAAATCAGGTCTGGCAGCATCTATGGCGAGAAACCAAGCTAATGTTTCAGGTCTAGTGACCCTTCCTCAACTAGATCGTAGCTCGGAAAATGCTGAATATATGTGCTGAAGAAAGTGAGGAGGTGGTGTGTGGTAAAGGAGTAAACAATAGGTGGAGACTGAATTGATCTAAATGTGAAATCAGAAGTGCATTAGATGTTTTGAAATCTGCGCCCACTGAATTTGAGGGCAAGAAAATGTAGGACACACAGTGGGAAATGAAAGAATGCGAAGGACCAATAATTTGATAATGGACAGGACATTAAAAAGTAGACTGGAGAGAGTATTGCAGATTGATGTGGTGTATGGATGGCCACAGTTGGAAGATTGAAAGTACAGTAGTAATTTAAAAGTATATTGCTATTAATAAAAAGGTCCTATGAAGTTCTGTCCTCTTTAGGTCATTAGCATGCTGAAAATCTTTAATAATTTTCTCCTGCGTTTGTACTTCTGCATTTAAATGATTTTCCCCAGATGACTCTTGTTAAAGTGATCAAGCATGGACAGCCCAAAGTTCCCAATGACTGCTCTTAAGACTGCATCAGTTTTTGCACGCTGTTCCAGCATTTATGTAACATCTTCTTAATTAACTGGTGCACATCTACTATTTATTCATGTAAATGTAAACGTTCTGGGCATAATATATTTCTAAAGATCAGATCAGTGGGAAAATTACTGGATGAGATGAAGTGAAATTTCAGAGGCTCAAGATATAACCTGTTGTTGTCATTGCTGCGCTCAACTAAATGTGTGACCCATGGGATTAACTGTTTGGGGGAATGCTATTGGGTAAAATTTAATATATTTACAGGAATGGTACAGTGTTCCATTCCTCAAGAGTAAATAAGATTTCTGTGGGACTCCCCAGAGATGCCCTGTTTGCTTCGTTATTTGCAGAACATTTGCTTCTGTCTGAGCTGCCTGTTTCTCTCCGGTTTCACCATGATCATATTACTTGATTGTATAAGGTATGGAAACATTAGCATTAGGCTTTCTGCCTGTTTCCATTAACGTTCACTGATGTTATATGACCTGTCAGCAGCTATCCGGCACTGTGCTGATTTAGAATATGCTACGTCAGTAAAATTATAGTGTTCAAAGTGTGACAACTACTGAGGAGAACTAAGAGTTTTAGATTGGTCAGACTTTCTGTTGGCATGTATAACTATTGAAATGTGTAGTCTTCAGGTCAGTAGTGTTATGATCTCAGCTGATGTTATTACTGGACAAAATCAGTCCCTCCATAACTACCTGGTCAGGTCCACACCCCCCAACAACCCACCCTCCCCTCCAGACACCTTGCCCTGCCACCGCAGGAATTGCAAAACCTGTGCCCACACTCTATGCAAGGCCCCAAAGGAGCTTTCCACATCCATCAATGTTTCATCTGCACATTCACCAATGTCATTTATTGTATCCGTTGCTCCTGATGCGGTCGCCTTTACATTGGGGAGACTGGACGCCTTCTTGCAGAGCGATTTGGGCAACATCTCCGGGACACTCGCACCAATCAACCCCACCGCCCCGTGGCCCAACATTTCAACTCCCCCTCCCACTCTACCAAGGACATGTAGGTCCTGGGCTTTCTCCACCACCACTCCCTCACCACCCAACGCCTGGAAGAAGAACGCCTCGTCTTCCGCCTCGGAACATTTCACCAGTTTCCTCATTTCCCCTCCCCCCACCTTACCCCATTTCCAACCTTCTAGCTCAGCACCATCCTCATGACCTGTCCCACCTGTCAATTTTCCTTCCCACCTATTCACTCCACACTCCTCTCTGACCCTCATACCCACTGCCATCCACGTATTGTACTCTTGGCTACCTTCTCCCCAGCCTCACCCCCTCTCATTTATCTCTCCACCCCGGAGGCACCCTGCCTTCATTCCTGATGAAGGGCTTTTGCCCGAAACGCCGATTTTCCTGCTCCTCGGATGCTGCCTGACCTGCTGTGCTTTTCCAGCAGCACAGTAATCTAGATTCTGATCTCCAGCATCTGCAGTCCTCACTTTTGCCTAAAATCAGACTGAAATCTGACTTGTTGGGTCATATAAAATACTGAAATCTGGTCTTAACAATAAAACACGTTTATTACACAAAAGTAAAGATGTTAAAGTAGAATAAACCAAACTATGCAGTACAATTTAAACAACTTCAAAATGCAGTGTACATGTGCAATACACTATCTATCTCAAAAGCATTCCATTACAGTACTAAAACTTTAGAGAAAATTCTTTTTTCTACAACATCTATATGTTTTACTTAACCATTGCTTTCATCCCTATCTTTGAGAGTTTGATAGCCTCGTCCTTGAATATTTACACAACTGAACTTAGATTTTTGCAGCTTCAAATGACCCCTTCTGTGTCCTAACCAAACACTTCTAGTCTGGAATTTTCAAACTAAAATTCTTGCACTTTAGGAGAAATTGTCTCATATATCCAACTTCAATTAGGATATCTGCAAACTGAAACCAAAAAGCTTTCCAAGCAGTATGTTTCTCCTAAGTAAAAAAAAATCCATTCCTGATCCTTCTAACTGAATGCAAGAGGATGCTCTTCAATGT
Organism: Chiloscyllium plagiosum; assembly: GCF_004010195.1. Classification (NCBI taxonomy): domain Eukaryota; kingdom Metazoa; phylum Chordata; class Chondrichthyes; order Orectolobiformes; family Hemiscylliidae; genus Chiloscyllium; species Chiloscyllium plagiosum. The sequence continues at coordinate 16,649,588 of NC_057747.1, read as the reverse complement.
TTACTCTATCCAATAATGAAACTCTCCCAATTTCAACCACTTTCGCAGCAGTCCAGGAAGTCTCTTATGGTTTTTTTTTTGAAAAAGGATGCTTGACTTAAGAAATATCGAGAATTATTTAAACCCTGTCCTAAATACAGACCAAAATCTACATACCATTAGTTCAAAATATAAACTGTAAAATAAATAACATTAAAATACACACAAATCAAGCACCTTACATCACTGTATATTGGATTGCTTAATTGATGTAATCATGAAGTACATGAGAACTATGAGTTGGTAAGGAAAGTTGTGTGATGAACAACCGACAGTTTAGACAACTAAGGGAAGAGTTATAATTAGATAGCACCTTGCGTGATCTCTATACAACCCACAGCACTTCAGTAAGTTTGAAATGTAGTCACTAGAAAATTTCAACCTGTACAAAATATAATGGCTAACACCATAGATTTTTAAGATTGAGGTACTTGGTCTCTTTCCTTTCTCTACCATGTTCCCATTTTTTCTGCTCTGCTTGCTGTCCTAGTCTTCCCCTTCTTTCTCCTGTCCTTTTAGATATTTTTGAACTAAGTCACATTCTAAGTCATTTATACATTGGCCCCAGCACTGATCCTTGGAGCAAAGCATTAACAGCCAACTCCAGCTAGATGTCTGAGCTGTGGTTTCCTCTCTATGTATGTTTTAAGTAGCTTTTTCTGATGAACAAATTTATTTTACTCTGGAAGACAGGATCAACAGGCACACAGGAACATAGTCAATTGTCAGGACTTTTAGAACCAGAATTCACGAAGTGGGATTGAGAAGAATTAACTGTAAGAATACTACGTGCAGTGCTGTTGATGAATCAATTCTTAAACAGGAGTCTATTTTCAGGCAGCCTTATATTAAGTCGACAAAAGAAACACAGACTGAAACTACAAAAAAAAATTACAAAATCTCTTCATACCGTTATAATTACAAGAAAAGGTTTAAATTCATCCAGAACCAATCTTCTATTTTGTGGCATTAACTTTTGAAGTTGTGAATTACAATACCTGTGCTAGATTGGCTGCATGTTGCCTAGATCTGGAGGTCTGTCAGTATAAGCTTGTATACTAGCAGAATCCATGCAGAATGACTGATAAGTTCCCTCGAATGTCCCCAGTTTGCCATTTCTCCTTTACTGCCCTCTATTACCATGGGGATGTCTAAATAAGTCTACCCCTGAACAACTGTAAGCACACAACATGTGCATGCAGATCACTAGTATAGACTGGAAGGTTTTGCTAACTCCAGCCATAAGGATTGAATGCATATTCATGACACGAGGTCATGAGGATATTTTGGCTTAGAAACTGTAGCCCCAGTTTTAACCTTGGTTTAATGGATGGCGTGATTTTAAAAACTCAACCCTTGCTGCATAAATAAAAGACCATTATCACTCGGCTAATTTCTGGCCTGAAACAGATTGGAAGGAGGCAGGAGAAATGTAATTTTCCAGCCCCACTAATAAATGAAGGAAATTTCATCCTTTTCTAACCCCTTTCAAGGCTGATCCTTTTCCTGCCTGGTTCAGTCAGGCGAGACAGTGTCAGTAAATTTCGAATTAACTCTTGAGTTAATAACATTGTGGGCCAATATGCCTATGTATGAGAAGGACCCCACTAAGAACTGGGCAAGTACCTTTGCTTTGTAAGCTTTTTCTTCTCAGGAAAACAGGCAGGTAATTAACCTGAACAGTTGTTATTGCCCACCCGTCCACTTACTGCCAGATAGGTGAGTTAAAATTGCTTCCTGTTACTTGGGGCTTCCCATGTATAATGGTAACTAGACCTGTATAGCACAAATGGGAAACTTGTGTCAATCATGAAGAATAGCCCGACCTTTGTTGCACTGGCTAACACTATTGCTGAGGTTCTGGACCAAACTGTGTGAACAACTGTTCACTAACCTAAATTCTGACATCGTAACCACTGTTTGTGCTGCAGTCTGCTTTCCTTGCTGTTGTATATTGATGCACTGAGAAGATAGATCTAAACTTCAGCAATGCTCTGTGTGAGATAAGGATCTCTCATATTTTACATCCTGTTTTCTCTTTTGGTTGCTGTTATAATGAGGAAAAGCTGGTATTAAAAAAAAATCCTCTATCGTTTTGGTTGAAACTACAATTATATTTTCCTGTTCTTTTTCAGGATGCGCAAAAAATCGGTATCGGCACAGGTAACCAGTCAGATGATACTCTCCAAGACCTGGATGAGAAGGAAGAAATTCCACAAGGGGAAGTGGGCTGGATGACTTCTGTAAAAGACTGGGCAGGTGTCATGATATCTGCCCAAACTCTCACCGGCCGAGTTCTTGTGAGTCTTAACTTTACTTTCGCTCCACACAGTTGCAGTCTGTGAAATTCAGCTGAGTTTGATGTGTTGACACCAGGTTGTGCCTGTATTCTCTACAACAGGAGCTGAAATCTGTTCAAATTCGTTGGCAGTCAAATCGATGATTATTTCATTTAAAACTAAAGCCAAGCAGGTGAACTCCAGTTACTGTGGATTTATTTGGATGTTATTTTGAGCTTTCTTTCGTAGCACTCAGAAGCAAAGATTATAAAATAAGAAAACATTGCATCTTTTTACGCTTGTTACGATCGATTTCTGGACAGACCCCTGATAGTTTTGTCTTGAGTGTTTCCTAACGATGTTTATAATGTTAATATGCAAAGAAGTTGTGTATTACATATGTAATTGTCCAGATATTAGATAAAGAAAAAAAGTGATTTGGTGTACTTGGGGAAATTGAAAGTCAAAGCAAATGACATATCTGCAAGTGTTGTTGAACTGGCTTCCATCTACGTTTATAGGAGTTCAAGTTTTTACTCTAGGGATGTTCTGTAACACGCCAGTAAAATTGTTTGTGTTTCATAACTTAGTTTTCAGTGGCCTGCAAATTTCTAAGTGTGGGGGTTGATGCTTGTATCAGAATGGGTGGATTCAAGATCCTGCTGATTTTGAGCTTTAGCTTTCATTTACATCAGACTGGCGTTGATTGGGAGAGTTGTGGGGGATGGGTGGAAATTTGTAGGGTGCAGTATTTTGAGAAAAGGAAGAATTGTCAGGAGAGAGGAGAGGTGCTAATCAAGACAGTTTAGAGGAAAAACCAAGTTTATACAGCTGTCACAATTGGGAGATTAGGACAACATAACTGGCCTAATTGGGAGTAGTGACAGAATCAAGATAGGCAATCAAGACAGGGAGCACATTGTCAAGGATAAAGTTCAAGATAGTGATGGGTCTAGTTGATGATTAATCATTGGCAACAGCCTGTGGTTTTCCTCAATAAACAATCCTATTTTTACAAAACTAACGCTTTTAGAGACAGCTTGCTGCTGCAGTCGGTAAAAAACAACTTAATGAAGGGAGGCATCAATTGGTATTGCATATTATAACATTTACAGGTAGGTGGCTGAATAAGGCCTGATTAAGACGTGGTTCTTTTGATGATGTATAGGACATGACAGGTGGTGCATTTCTACATGAATGTTTTGGTGCCTGTTTTACACTTGTAAAATATGAAATGCCTCATTTAATTTGTATGGATTTCTCTCAGATGTAAAAATGTCCTGATACTAGTCTTACTAAAAATATCAGCCCTTCGGCCCAATAGGTCAACACCAACCCTCCGAAGAGTAACCCACCCAGACCCCTACCCTATATTTAGAACATAGAACGTAGAACAACACAGCACAGAACAGGTGCTTCGGCTCTCAATGTTGCGCCGACCTGTGAACTAATCTAAGCCCATCCCCCTACATTATCCTAACATCTTCCATGTGCTTATCCAAGGATTGTTTAACTCAGCCACATTATGGAGATTTAACTACATTGGCAGGCAGGGTATTCCACGCCCTTACCACTCTCTGAGTAAAGAACTGCCTCTGACATCTGTCTTAAATCTATCACCCCTCAATTTGTAGCTATGCCCCCTCGTATAAGCTGATGTCATCATTCTAGGAATAAGACTTTCACTGTCTACCCTATCTAATTCTCTGATCATCTGGTATATCTCTATGAAATCCCCTCTTCGCCTTCTTCTTTCCAGCAAGAATAGACCCGAGTCTCTCAGCCTTCCGTCCTGGCAAATCTCCTCTGCACCTTTTCCAAAGCTTCCACATCCTTCCTGTCATGGGGCGACCACAGCTGTACACAGTATTCCAAGTGCAATCACACTCGCATTTTGTATAGTCACAGCATAACATTACAGCTCCAGAACTCAATCCCTCTACCAATAAAACCATATGCCTTCTTAACAGCACTGTCAACCTGGGTGGCAACTTTCAGTGATCTATGTACATGGATTCCAAGATTCCTCTGCATATCCACACTACCAAGAATCTTTCCATTGACCCCGTATTCTGCCTTCCTGTTATTCTTCCCAAAGTGAAACACCTCACATTTATCTGCATTGAACTCCATTTGCCACCTGTCAGCCCAATTCTGCAGTTTATCCAAGTCCCCCTGCAACCCGCAACATTCTTCCACCGTGTCCACTACTCCACTGACTTTAGTGTCATCTACAAACTTACTACCCATTCAACTATACTTCCGTCTAAATAATTTATAAAAATGACATACAGCAGTGGTCCCAAAACAGATCATTGTGGCACACCACTAGTAGATTAGATTACTTACAGTCCAACAAGTCCACACTGACCAGCCGAGGCACAACCCACCCAGACCCATTCTCCTACATTTACCCCTTCACCTAACACTACGGGCAATTTAGCATGGCCAATTCACCTAACCTGCACATTTTTGGACTGTGGGAGGAAACTGGAGCACCCGGAGGAAACCCATGCAGACATGTGCAAACTCCACACAGACAATTGCCTGAGGAGGGAATTGAACCCAGATCTCTGGCACTGTGAGGCAGCAGTGCTAACCACTGTACCACCGTACCGTCCATTATAGTAGTAACTGGACTCCAGGCAGAATATTTTCCATCAACCACTACTCGCTGCCTTCTTACAGAAAGCCAGTTTCTAATCCAAACTGCTAAATCACCCTCAAGCACATGCCTCTGCATTTTCTCCAACAGCCTACCATGTGGAACCTTATCAAAAGCTTTACTGAAATCCATGTATACCACGTCAACTGCCCTACCTGCATGCTTGGTCACCTTCTCAAAAAGCTCAATGAGATTTGTGAGACGTGACCTGCCCTTGACAAAACCATGTTGACCATCTGCAATCAAATTGTTGCTTGCTAGATGATTATAAATCCTATCTCTTTATAATCCTTTCCAAAACTTGTCCTACAACAGAGGTAAGGCTCACTGGTCTATAATTACCTGGGTCATCTCTACTGCCCTTTTTGAACAAGGGCACAACATTTGCAATCCTCCAGTCCTCTGGTACTAAACCTGTAGACAATGACGAGATAAAGATCAAAGCCAAAGGTTCCAAAATCTCCTCCCTCGCTTCCAGAGAATCCTCGGATAAATCCCATCCAGTCCAGGGGACTTGTCTGCTTTCATCCCTTCTAGAATTGATAACACCTCTTCCTTACTAATCTTGTTCCTTTCTAGTCTAATATCTTGTACCTCATTCTTCTCCTGTACAATAAACTGATGAGAGATGTTTGTTTAGCACTCTCCCATCTCCACAGGGTCCATACACAACTTCCCACTTCTGTCTTTGACTGGCCCTTTTCCTACCCTTGTCATCCTTTTATTCCTCACATACCTATAAAAAGCTTTTGGGGTCTCCTTTATTCCATCTGCTAAAGACTGCTAGTGCCCTCTCTTTGCTCTTCTTAACTCTCTCTTTAAATCCTTCCTAGCTAATCTGTAATGTTCCATCACCTCATCTGAACCATTGTCTCATTGTCACATAAGCTCCTTCTTCCATTTAACAAGAGATGCAATTTCTGTAGTAAACCACGGTTCCCTTACCTTATTACTTCCTCCCTGTCTGACAGGAACATATCTATCAAGGACACGCAATATCTGTTCTTTAAACCAACTCCACATTTCGATTGACCCCATCCCTGCATTTTGCTACCCCATTGCATCCTAAGTCTTGCCTAACCACATTATAATTGCCCCTCTCCCATCGATAACTCTTGCCCTGTGGCATGTACCTATCCCTTTCCATTGCTAAACTAACAGGTATCCGAATTATGGTCACTCTCTACAAAGTGCTCACCTACTACTAAATCAAACACCTGGCCTGGTTCATTACCAAGCACCAGATCCAGTGTGGCCTCCCCTGTTGTCGGCCCTTTGATATACTGTATCAGGAAACCCTCCTATATACATGGGACAAAAACCGATCCATCTGATGTACTAGATTTACTCCTGACTAATGCACCTAACGCTATGGGCAATTTAGCATGGCCAATTCACTTGATCTACACATTTTTTGGATTGTGGGAGGAAACTGGAGCACCCAGTGGAAACCCATGCAGACACGGGGAGAATATACAAACTCCACACAGACAGTTGCCTAAGGTGGGAATTGAACTCAGGTCCCTGGTGCTGTGAGGCAGCAGAGCTAACCACTGAGCCACCGCGCCAGCCATGCTAAATTGCCTATAGCATTGGTCAGGGGTAAATATCGGGTAGGGGAATGGGTCTGGGTGGGTTGGAGGGTTGGTATGAACTTGTTGGGCTGAAGGGCCTGTTTCCATACTGTAGGAAATCAAATCTTAAAAAAAACCTGGTCCTGAAATTGAATGGTAGATTATCAACAGTATACTTTTAAACTTAAATCACTTTCTTTTCATTGGGAGTGTGAAAGATTAGATGGGAAATTAGGCTGAGCTGTAACTGAAATACCAAAGTTTAGAAACTGCTACTGCAAAATAAATGTTGGCAAATTGAATTCTCACTTCCAATAAATAAACTATCGAATCAGTTTTGTGTAATCTCAAAGCATTGTGGTGACAGTTATTTGAGTAGTTGGAGTAAGAATTGATTGTGGCCTGCATTTTCGTCTTTAACCACTGGCATGAAGCTTGTATCGAACGCCCCTGGTGCTCACCTTCCACCCTACCAAACTTCTTAAACCAAATCATCCGCCGACATTTCTGCCACCTTCAAACAGACCCCACCACCAGGAATATATTTCCCTCCCCACCCCTTTCCGCCTTCCGCAAAGAACGTTCCCTCCGTGACTACCTGGTCAGGTCCACGCACCCCTACAATCCACCCTCCCATCCTGTCACTTTCCCCTGCCACCGCACGAACTGTAAAACTTGCGCCCAAACCTCCTCTCTCACCTCTATCCAGGGCCCTAAAGGAGCCTTCCACATCCATCAAAGTTTTACTTGCACATCCACTAATATCATTTATTGTATCTGTTGCTCCTGATGCGGTCTCCTCTACATTGGGGAGACTGGGCGCCTCCTAGCAGAGCGCTTTAGGGAACATCTCTGGGACACCCGCACGAATCATCCACACCGCCCCATGGACCAACATTTCAACTCCCCCTCCCACTCTGCCGAGGACATGGAGGTCCTGGGCCTCCTTCACCGCCGCTCCCTCACCACCAGACGCCTGGAGGAAGAACGCGGCACGGTGTGGGCGGCACGGTGGGTGGCACGGTGGCACAGTGGTTAGCACTGCTGCCTCACAGCGCCAGAGACCCGGGTTCAATACCCGCCTCAGGCGACTGACTGTGTGGAGTTTGCACATTCTCTCCGTGTCTGCGTGGGTTTCCTCCGGGTGCTCCGGTTTCCTCCCACAGTCCAAAGATGTGCAGGTCAGGTGAATTGGCCATGTTCCCCCACCTCACCCTAGTTCTAAACTTCCAGCTCAGCACTGTCCCCATGACTTGTCCGGACTTGTCCTACCTGCCTATCTCCTTTTCCACCTATCCACTCCACCCTCTCCTCCCTGACCTATCACCTTCATCCCCTCCCACACTCACCCATTGTACTCTATGCTACTTTCTCCCCACCCCCACCCTCCTCTAGCTTATCTCTCCACGCTTCAGGCTAACTGCCTTTATTCCTGATGAAGGGCTTTTGCCCGAAATGTCGATTTCGAAGCTCCTTGGATGCTGCCTGAACTGCTGTGCTCTTCCAGCACCACTAATCCAGAAGCTTATATCCTGCCTGAAACTGGTCAAAATTCAAGTGAGTTCCCCAGAAACCTGTTCCACTTGCAGTTAGTTGAAAGATATTTAGCAACTAAGTGTTCAGTTGTTGAGATATTCTGTTGATTATTAGTCCATATTTTTTATTAGTTGCCTTTAGCTTGCAATATGTACATTTTTGGTATTTGGTTTCTCCTTATTTAGCTTCAGATTATTCTTAGAATAAATATATGGAAATATTCTCATTATTGGTGATTGTCAGGTGTGAATGTTAGTTACGTAGTTCCCTAACAGCTAGTCGTTCCACTGAGAGGTAGGTAGCACAATTGTATACCCAAACTTTAATGAATCTCTCTCCATCTGCATATATTTTTGAAGAAATAACCAATTTTAACATCATTCTTTTCGTTTTCTGGCAAGTACTATTACTTGCTTGATTTTAGTTTTTGAAGTCTAGTTTACAAAAGATTTTTCATTAGCTCATTAGGAACGATCAGTGTGTAATTGTACTCACTGTTTCCAATGTGAAACTATAATATTTGATAGACTTGTTATACTTGAGGAAGAGTGTTATAGTTACTGCATAAAAATCTCAGTCTTGTATATAATGCTGCTTGATCCCAATTGCATCCAGAATTCAGATGGCATTTTCAGAACTTTTGCACTTCAATCTTATGCACTTCAAGTTTTAGAAACTTTCATGCACTGTGCTCAAGGGGGTGACTTCACCAGTTCCAATAGGAAACTTTGCTTAAAAGAGGCACTGGTCTGTGGTTTATGTTGGCATTATCTCAGGCATTATAGAACAGACAAATTATTCCATATGTGTTTGCGATCCTGTCAGCTTATAATGTACAGACTCGTGCCTTAAACTGAATAGGATAAATAGGCCACACTGGGATGAGAAGATTGGTGGAAGACATGCCACCGTGCCACCTCCCGATGCTTTTTTCTTAATGTCTGAAATAAACAGTACAAACCTAGCTTCACCTGTTCTAGAATAGAATCATAGAATCCCTGCAGTGTGGAAGCAACCCATTCAGCCCATCAAGTCGACACTGACTGTTTGAAGAGGGGCATCATTCCCAGACCTGCTCTGCTACCCTATCCATGTAACCCTAAATTTCCCATGGCTAATCCACATATCTGCACATCCCTGGACACAATGGGCAATTTAGCATGGCCAATCCACCTAAACTGCACATCTTTGGACTTAGATTAGATTAGATTAGATTACTTACAGTGTGGAAACAGGCCCTTCGGTCCAACAAGTCCACATCGACCCGCCGAAGCGCAACCCACCCAGACCCATTCCCCTACATTTACCCCTGCACCTAACACTACGGGCAATTTAGCATGGCCAATTCACCTAACCTGCACATTTTTGGACTGTGGGAGGAAACCGGAGCATCCAGAGGAAACCCAAGTAGATACGGAGAATGTGCAGATTCCACACAGTCACCCGAGGGTGAAATCGAACCTGGGTCCCTGCGCTGTGAGGCAGCAGTGCTATCCACTGAGCCACTCTATTAAGAATTGTCAGTGAGTAAATTGATCCTAAAGTAGCTGGAACTTAAAGCACCTCAGTGAAATATTCTGAAATAAATATGCGGAGGAGTAATGAAGGCAAAAGTGACTCACCCTCTCACTTTTCGTCCCTCCTGGTTGTCCTCTAGAAATAAACCAGATTGAGAATTTAAGCTAGGAGGCAATAACAGAAGTGGACCTGAGCCTTTCTGGATCCGCTGATGCACCAAGAACAGTCCCACTGTTATGAAATAGTGGTATCATAGCTTGAAAAAGGGTACTCACCTGAAGCGTTAACTGTCAGCATTTGAGAGCTGAGCAGAGCACCCAAATACTTTCACCTTTATATATTTGAATTGGGTTTATTGTCACATGTACTCAAGTACAGAGACACAATGAAAAACCACATGGCACCATCTTAGGTATTTGGTCTTACAAATCTTCTGTATAAAATAGGGAAGTAATGAAAATAAGTTATATTGCCTTACAGTTATTCACAGTATAACTTAGAAAAATAAAAAATAAAGTTGAAAAGATAAACATTATAGTCTTTATATAAAGGCCCTGCAGTAGATCAATGCATGGGGGTTCCACAATGGAATTCTTATTTCAGTTAAAAAAAAACTCTTCAAAGAATCTTAATTGAGCTAAACTTTGTTAAAAAAAAAAGTAATGTCTTAGTTGGATTCATGAATTGTAACCTTGGAAGCTTCCAGTCTGCATTGGGCCACTTAAAAGAATTAATTTTGGAACGCTACATAAGATATTGTCAATCCTTTATAGAGCAAGAGACAACCTGTGTACCAGTAATTCCTCTAATTAGAGTAGGTAGCTGAGGCTGATTTACTGACAAAGAAATTATTAATCTTGAAATTGCATTATAGCAAATGTCCAAATGTGAATACTCAGTGCCAAGTTTTTCTAAGTGCAGGCATACTAATTCACAAGACTCATTTAAAAACCATGGTAATTAAAGGTCAAATACATATCTCAAGCCTCAAAATATTACATTTGATCGGCTGACATTATTTGTTCATATTTATTTTGGAGCATTCCTGCAGCTATTTCAGAATCAATTTATTTACTAGTAATTCTCATTGGAGTAGGTGAAGCTATTCTTGCATTCTGGAAAATTCCATTGTACTACTTTTAGTGCAATTGAAATGGATGCACATTATAGGACATATAAAAAGTGTAAAGCAGCTTGGAAACTGCACATTTTGGCAAAGCAAGACATCTTCTCATTATCAAGATAAAAATTATATCAAACAGCATGCGGTGTTTTAATTTGAAAGATGGGAAAATGGCAATCAGTACAAATTAGTTTAATTTACCATTGAGACTTTCTTGCTGTCTCTGAACAGTAGTGTTCTGCATGGAAAGGAATGGAAGATGGGAGGAGATCCTGTTGCTTCAGTAAAGACAAATGTTTTCTTGGGTTGGAAAACTAAATTACCCTCCCAACTGCTTTCTCTTTGTACTTTACAATTTATTTTCACTTACTGGAAAACAAATATCATGCACAACCACCAACGCAAAAAAACAAATAGAGTTCTCAATATAATTGTTTTTCTTTGATCATAAAGCATTGGCATAATTTCGCATTAACCTCCAAAAGGTTGTTGGTTTCACAATTTGTTATTCTGGTATTTTGTTTCACATCTCTGTTAAAAGAATGATTAGAGGGATTTCAGACAAATATCAAAGTCAGGTCTTGTGATTATAATTGAACACAGCTTGACTAGCAACAGTTAGATGGTGTAGAGTTTCATCCAAGGTGTATACCATTAAATGTAGAGTTCCTGTCCTTCAAAATGATAGAATCTGTGAAGCTTCATCATGATGCGTGTCAGTAACATTGGAACTTCACCCTAATGTGGAACTTCATCATGAGCAGCTATAGAGTTCCAACATGATGAGTATCAGAAACTGAGAGACTCCACAAGAGGTATCATTAACCATGGAGCTCCCCTATGAGTGTCAGTAACGTGGAGCTGTTCTGACATGTTGCACAATTCGACTGGTTTAAGAAATTAGGATTTTAGACTACTTGCAGGTGGCAATCAAGTGCAAAACATTTGGTTGTTTTCTTCCTTAACCTGGATTTTATGAATGTCCGTCGTGGCGTTTTGACCTTTACTTCTGCATGTATAGGACTACATTGAATTTAAACATGGAACCATTGAAATGATCATTTGAGATATGGTAAAATCGCAACAGAACCTACAATTCTGGTGATATTTGCAAAACATAAACTGTGTACTTGAGAACAGAAAGTGCTTGGGGTGGGGTTGGTGAAATGGACCATTCAATTAGATGTCAGTTAATAATAAGGTTGCCAGCTTAGGTTTAATATATTCCTAAAGGTTTAATTATATGACTCCTGTAGTTAGCACTCTGTCCAGCGCACTCCCACCATTGGTTACCCAAAGCATCTGTCCTCTGATTGCCCTGTTTTCCCACATCAATTGGAAAGCCAAATAAATTCTTCATTATCCATTTGCATAATTCCTGACTCGGTCAGTATTTCCCACCTCCGATATTTTATAACTAAGCAACAGGAGAAAGTTTACTTTCACTTTATCTGTGATTTTACTCTAATGTTGCCTCAGCGATGTCTTGCATGGTTAGTATTTGATTCGTGGAAACCACTAGGCTAATCCTGGACGCAACCATATACTGCTTAAGCCTAGCTGCTATGTGAAAAAGTGGCCTCCATTTTATGGTTGTAATGATACCAAAAATACCACCATTCACCAGTATGATAATTGTGAAACTGATTTCCGGGATGTGTTGTTAAATGTTGAAATCCAGAAATTTCTTTCAGTGATTACTTGCTCCTGCAGAGGGAGTGCTGCTGATATATCTACAGATTAAGATATTTAGAATTACTGTAGTTCAATTGATATAAACTTGCATTTTACTGATGTAAAAATCTTTGAATATGATATGATGGTTTGTTGAATGAGGTGTATTATGTTTCTAATTTAATTTGTACCCAACTTCCTGGGATTGAAGTAACATATTTTCCATTTATGAAGTGTCAGATTTTTCCATTTTAATTTGAACAATTCTGTAGATTTAATAATTACTTTTTAAATATTTTTGAAAGTCCAGTTTTAATCATCTTTTTGTATATTTCTTTTGTTGTCTGTAAAATGATTCGGAAAGGAGTCAGTGCTTTTTCACTTCCTGATTTGCTGCTGGTGAAAATTCGTCAATGTGATTGACTGTTTAGCCTGCTTGATGACATTCCTTTTACCAGCTACCAATCATCATCTTAAGTTGATGTCAGAATGGAATTGATCTTCGGAAAGCTGAAATTTATGCAACAGAGATTGTTCCTCTTCAAAGTCATTAGCAAGAGCTATCAATGCCACTTTTCATTCCACCCAAACTCTGCATTTGTAAACCTCCATGTCAACCTGTGCTCCTTGATAGTGATTGCAGAAATTCTTTGAAAAAGATTGAACAGGTAGTTTGCACTAGTTATCACTAAATAAGATATAGTTAACATCCAAGAGCAGCTATACTTCAGGGAGGGAGGAATGCAGGAAAATTGCAATCACCAAAGAGATGATACTGAGTGGTCAGGATCTTCATCAACTTCATTGTAGGATCTTAGATGAAGTAGCAAGTGAGATGCATTGATCTTAATTTTCTAAAACTCCCTTGGTTTCGAGGCAATCCCATTAGGATTGGGAGGCAGCAAATGTAATTCTTTAATTCAAAATGAGAGAGAGAGAGACCCAGAAAGCAGGAAGCTACAGGCCAGTTAGCTTACATCTATCATGAGTAAAATGTTAGAAGCTATTACTAAAGAAGTTATAGTTAAATTCAAAGTAATTGGGCAGAGTCAACATGATTTTGTGATAGAGGAATTGCGTTCAAACAACCTGCCGTAGCTCTTTGAGGAAAAAAATGTATTGTGGATGAAGGAGAACTGGTGGATGCTTTGTACTTAGATTTCCACAAGGCATTTATTAGATTAGATTACTTACAGTGTGAAAACAGGCCCTTCGGCCCAACAATTCCACACCGACCCTCTGAAGAGCAACCCACCCAGACCCATCCCCCTACGTTTACCCGTTCACCTAACACTATGGGTAATTTAACATGGCCAGTTCACCTAATCAGCACATTTTTGGACTGTGGGAGGAAACCGGAGCACTCGGAGGAAACCCACGCAGACACAGGGAGAATGTGCAAACTCCACACAGGCAGTTGCTTGAGGCGGGAATTGAACCCAGGTGCCACCGTGCCGCCCACAAAGCACTTATAAAGTGCTGCATCAGAGATCATGATGGAAAATGAAATGTTTTGGTGTAGGGACAGCTTAATGGCATGGATTAGCTTGCAAACAGAAAGCAGAGCATAGGCATTAATTGGTCTTTTTCTGATTGGCAAGATATAGCGAGTGGTGTGCCACAGGGATCACGGGCACCTCAATTGTTAACAATTTATATAAATGACTTGGATGAAGAAACGGGTCGAGTTGCCCTCCCTGAAATATAGGTGCTCTTGGATGTTAATTGTATTTTCCTTAGTGATAACTAGTGCAAGATACCTGTTCAATCCTTTTCAATGAATTTCTGCAATCATTATCAAGGAGCACAGGTTGACATGGAGATTTACAAATAGAGTTTGGATGGAATGCTAAGTGGATTTGATAGCTCTTGCTACTGACTGATGATGACACAGGTAATAAAACCAATTGTGAGGAGGATGTAAAATTGTCAAAGTGGAATATAGATAGGTTTAGTGAGTGGGTTAAGAACTGGCTAAATGATTTTATAATATGGGAAAATGTGAAATTGTCCATTTTGGTATAAAAACAAAAAAAACATATAATATAAATGGTGTGAGATTGAAGGGCTCTGAGGTGCAGAGGCGAAAGTGAGGACTGCAGATGCTGGAGATAATAGTTGAGAGTGTGGTGCTGGAAAAGCACAGCAAGTCAGGCAGCATCCGAGGAGCAGGAAAATTGACACTTCGGGCAAAAGCTCTTCATCAGGAAAGCCCTTCCCGATGGAGGGCTTTTGCCCAAAATGTCGATTTTCCTGCTTCTTGGATGCTGCCTAACCTCCTGGGCTTTTCTAGCACCACACTCTCAACTCTCAAATGCAGATAATGTACAAGTACAGCAAGTAATTTGGAAAGCTAATAGAATGTTATTATTTATTACAAGGGCAATTTAATACAAAAGTAGGAAGATTTTGCGGCATTGGTGAGACTATATCTGGATTACTGCCTTATTCAAAGAAGGATGCAAATACAGTTCAGAGAAGGTTTACTAGACTAATATCAAGAATGATTTGGAGTGCCGGTGTTGGACTGGGGTGTACAAAGTTAAAAATCACGCAACAGCAGATTATAGTCCAACAGGTTTAATTGAAAGCACTAGCTTTCGGAGTGCTGCTCCTTCATCAAGTGGTTGTGGAGTACACGAATATAAGACACAGAATGTATAGCAAAAGTTTACAGTGTGATGTAACTGAAATTATATATTGAAAAATACCTTGATCGTTTATTAAGCCTTTCATCTGTTAGAATGACCATGTTAGTTTCATTTCTTTCTTATGTAAATCGCAAAACTTTTTTAAAAAGTTACATTCTCAAGTGAACTTTAACAATTGGTGTCAGCCCAGATAATGTATTGAAGAATATCAAGAATGAACAAGTTGTCTTAAGAGAAAAGGTTGGACAGAGTTGGTTTGTGGTTCCAAGAGAAAGAAGTATCTCGACTGAAACATAAAAAGTCCTGAAGAGTCTTGACAGGGTAGATGTGTAGAAGATGTTTTTTCTTATGGGAGTATCTAGAACTGGGGGTCATTGTTTAAAAATAGGGGTTCGTTCATTTCAGATAGATAGGAGGTCATTTTTTTTCCTGACAGAGGATTGAGAGTTTTGGAACTCGGTCCTGTAAGGAAAATGGAAGCAGACTTGTGAACTATTTTGTAATCGAGATAGGTGGTTTCTTGGTAAGTAAAGGCATGAAACATTGTTGGGGATTGGCAGGATTTGTGGATACGATCAATTCAGTCGTGACCTTACTAAATGTGGAGCAGATTTGAGGGATAGATTAGCCTACTCCTGCGCCTTATGTGCATGTTTGTATGACTGTCACATATTTGCCCCGTAAGCATTTTACAGATAAGTTAATCATGGTACAGCCTGAACTGTTCAGAAGATTGCAATCCTGGAGGATACCAGATAAAAGAACTGTTTAAAGTGAAAAAGGTGTTAGTGAGGATGAGACTCAGATCATTGAGGTCAAATAGGAATGCGCCAATGAAACTACTTCTCGCTCTTGCTGCTGTTAAATTGTTTGATCACAGAGGAATGATTTCATGCTGGTAGATGTTAAAGCTCACTGGGTTCCTCAGTGTGCTTTTCTTTAAACACTGCTTGACTCCGCCTGGCTAATCACAATATTGTCGTGAGCTTCTCTGACCTGCCCTGGAGCTGTATAGTCCCAGTTGTTGTTTCACTTGGGTAAGATACAGATCAAGAGGCAGATGGCGTTCGACATCTTATGCTCCATGTGTTTCCAGACCCAGTTCCAAATGTTAACTATCCTTGAGGCTGAAATAAATTAACCTATAAACGTCCTGCATCAGTTAACAGATTAAAGCAAAATGAAAATTGTAATGATGATGTGATCCAACGTTTATGTAAATTATTTCTGTAGAGATAACTATAATAATAATTTAACTTCCCAATCTGGTATGCTTCCAATGAAACATTTGTAATAAGTTTAACTAGTTATTGGAAGGAGTAAAATGCATTTAGAATAAAGGGGAGCCCATTGATGTACCTTGTCAAATATCTTCTGAGAATGCTGGAGAAAATCAGCAAGGCTGGCAGCATCTGTGGAGAGAGAAACACAGTCAATGTTCTGAGTCTGGTATGACTCTCTAAAATCATCATCATGACATCTGGTCTGTTCAGGGCATGTTAGCTGTGTAAAGCCCAGTTCCTAGCAAGTGACAAGTACAGTGCTGACCTGGTGTAAAATGACATGCACTGATGCAGTGGTAGTTTGGAAAATAAATTTCAAAGCTGGCAGCTTTTAAATACATGACAACTAAATTGTCTAGATGATTGCGTGAGCTCTTCCTGTTTTGATTTTCCTTTCCATAAGGCCTGGTATGTGTGAAGATGATGTATGAATATATATGTCCAAAATCAGTCATTTATGCTTCCCCTATCTTTGATTATTTGCATATAATTTGGGGTTGAAGTTCGGTTAAAGATATTTTTCAACAGCTAGTATAAAAATTATAAATCCTGTAACTCACTAAAAGAGCTGTTTGGCTATTTCTTTCACTCCATTGCTGTATGGAGCTCTGCCTGTCTGTAAAGCCGGAATAAATATTTTACTCAACCTTCAGTCACACAGACCATGCAATTAATCACCCTGATTTTGTTAGGTCAGCAAAATGTAGCTTTTCTTCAGGAAAGAGTTTAGATTTCCACTACTACTTGTGTGCAGACATTTTCTTGTCATCTCCCCCAGACAAACCTCAAGAAATGTTTTGCTCAGTTGTGGATTTTGTGTTTGTAGTCATTCTCCAAGAGATGGCCGAACTATGTAGTCGTGACCAGTACTGAAGACATGTTTGTTCTAATGTATCCAAGAAAGACTGTGTCAATACTTATGGGTCATGGGATCAGAGCAGGTGCACACACAATATGAGTTACTTGCTGTTGCCTTTCAGTCAATTGTCTCTTCTCAAAATCTACAGGTGTCAAAAGAACCAGAAAGAAATTTGCTTCCTGTCAGTTTCCCTCACTGCAAAATAAATAGCAGATGGTGGCGTGAAATAGAGATGAAATTTATCTTTAGCACAATAGATCAGAATAACTGCAACTAAGATGAATGTACCAATATAAGTAGAGTTAAAGTGATATTTCTTGTCATTTCTTAGATCCCTGGCCATCGCAAGCACAATTTTAGTGTTTGAATCCCTAACCAGGTTTAGATGTCTCTTCCACAGTGCAGAAATGTCTGTAAGTCTGAAAGTTCAGAGCGCTTACCTCGAGGGATGATAGCACTATGAAAAGCACTTGCATTTTTACCCTACCAAAAATTTTAACTCCCTAAAAATTTCTAGATTGCTAGATTGTGTAACCTGAACTTCCATCCAGGCAAGCTCTATTCTGCCAGCTTCAGTTTTCTTAAAACAATATCTGTTCATTTGGGATTGGCAGCTAGATATTATGCCTAATTTAGGTAATTTAGTTTCAAGCCTGCAAGTAGATCATCATTTCAATTTGTACATGGCCAAGTTATATGTGATGTTTGGTAGCATTGTCTTTTGGGATCATTATTATAAGTAACAAATTGGGTCAAAGTAATAATGGAACCATCCACAAATTAACAGATGAAACAAAAATATTCACGGGGTTCAGGAATTTGGAGCAAATGTGTAGGTTACTAGACTGTAGATAAATTAGGTTTCAGATAATGAGCCTTTATATGGTAGATAATCTTTAATGCACTGTGGTGCCTTTATATGTGAGTAAACATCAGGTGCACGTTAATAATAAGGGCATTTTCTATTTAGATTAGGAAACAAGAGTGTGGATCTAGGTCCCATTGATAATAACTTGGTCAAATTCACATTCCTGATGAAGAACTTATGCTTGAAATGTCTGCGTTTCTGCTTCTCGGTCACTGCCTGACTGACTGTGCTTTTCCAGCACCACACCTTTTGACTCTGAACTCCAGCTTCTGCAGTCCTCACTTTCTCCAAGTTCACAAACCACATGCTAAAGATAGTGGGATTGTTTTGTGAGCACAGTAAACTGTAAAACGGAGGTCACATATAGGCCATACAGGCCATTAACATGACTGTACTGTCCCTACACAGGGAAGAAAATATCAAAATCTTTTATAGCTTTCTCTTTTTCTTACTCACCTCTTCCATATCCACTATCCCTTGCTTGTGCTTCTTTACAGTTTCTCTGTGACTCTATCTCAGACTCTTTTTGCCTGAATCCATTCTGTCGTTCTCTCCTTGCACTCATTTTCCCTACTCATTTCCTGAGCTCTCACTCAAAGCAAAACGGATTTTAATCAATCCGTTGGGACATGTAAAGATACATTTCTGGATCAGGGTGACTTAAACCCAGACCATCTGCCTGGAAATAGGGAAGCTACTACCGTGTGAAAAGAGTCTGTCTTAAGGTCAACCTACCATCACTATTAATTGGCTGCTTCTTTGCTAATGCTTCACCCGTGTAGTCTCAAATATGTGCATACATATATGCAAGGTACCTTCACATTCAGTTGCATCTTTTCTCCTCTCTGTACTTGCTGAAACATGGAGCACAAATGGTAAAGACAGTAGACAAAGTATTTGGGCGAGTCCATCACTCCCAACTACCAGCATGAGTACTGGATATATTCGCTTAGTGGGGCCTTGAAAACATTTTGAGGCAAAGTTTGAAAGATGCAGCTTCACACAGTGGTTGAAATGCTGGATGCCTGGAGGACCGATAATATTTACAGGGCACGTACTGAGGGAAAGAATTTCTACACAATAGAATAATTAATATTCAGGTGGTTGTCACGTATGACATCAGATTCTAGCCTAATTTGAGTCATATTAGAATTCTGATCACTTCCTATTTATAAAAATATTCTCAAGGCACTCTCAAATTATTTTGTATTCTATAAATATCTCCCACTTTCATCGCTGATTTAAAAAAAAAGGCCTTGTAGCCACTTCAGCAACTAATAATCGGTATTCAGCCCCTTTCATAGCAGTTTTGCAACTGTGTGGGCAGTGACCATATATGGAGTTCAAAAGCTTTATTCGGTTTCTGTTGACTTTGTGTTCTTTGATGACATTTTTATCACATTACTGCTCATTTTGTTTGTTGGGCAGCAGTTTTATCAGTTTCTGCCAATGTTTTGTAGATATATGTTGATACCAAACTCTGCTGACCATATAATTATCAAATGTCTGTGGCTTATGCGAACATCCATTTTATCAGCTCATACTTGTACTGTCCAAAGGGAAACAAATAAATCACATCTTTGGGTGGATAACATAGACCTCATAGATCCTATCATTTCATTCTTTTCAAGTAAATTTTGATCACTAGATCTTACCACCTGGCCTCTGTGCACTCAGCTGGATTGCATACTTTAAGTAGTTTTGTCACAATATTTAGTATAATATCAACAGTTAAACTTCATGTAAATAATTTCACAAGCCAGAAAAAAATCACTTTCAGCAAAACTGAAAAGTTTGCATTAAAAATCTGTCAAAGCTAAATGAACAGCAAATTTGTCTGAGTTAAAGTGTGCAGAGATTAAGGAGATGTACTAAACTTGGCTCAGCTGTTGTCCTGAAATCAGATGGTTGATGGTCCAGATCCTGTTCCAGAGGTTTGAGTGATGAGAGAGTGACTCACTGTTGGAGGTGGTCATAGAGCCATAGAGATGTACAGCAAGGAAACAGACCCTTCGGTCCAACCCATCCATGCCGACCAGATATCCCAACCCAATCTAGTCCCACCTGCCAGCACCCGGCCCATATCCCTCCAAACCCTTCCTATTCATACACCCATCCAAATGCCTCTTAAATGTTACAGTTGTACCAGCTTCCTCTGGCAGCTCATTCCATACACGTACCACCCTCTGTGTGAAAACGTTGCCCAGTAGGTCTTTTTTATATCTTTTCCCTCTCACCCTAAACCTATGCCCTCTAGTTCTGGACTCCCCGACCCCAGGGAAAAGACTTTGCCTATTAACTCTATCTATGCCCCTATAAGGTGCTGTCTTTCAAAATGAGGTCTTACACTGAAGCCCTGTCCATCGGTTTAGCTAGATCTAATGGGTTCTCTGGCACTATTTGAAGCAGTGCTGACGATGTTTCCTAATTTCCTGGCCAACGTTTATCCATCGAGTTAATTTTAAAAATACAGATTATTTGGTTATTCACCTCTTTACACTTTGCTGAAATTTGCATGCAGAGGTTTTCTTACATAGAAAAACAAACTGAACTGTGGCATATATGTCAATGCAATAACAAACAAAATCACATTTAAAAGCAGGAAGTTGATACTGAGTTTTATTTTTGGCCAGTTTCTCAGTGGTACATACATTTTCTAAACTGTTGGGTATTGTGGGGGTACATCATTATCATCGTTTGAACGTGATTAGTCATTGTTTTCAGGCTTATTGATCACTGTGTAAATTCTTTCTCTAACGTATATTTACAAGCGCAAGCAAGCATCTATTTATTTTTATCTTTGGAAGTTCTGAAAGTTATTGACTGAATTGTCATGGTTCAGAATAAAATGGAACTGAACTTAGTTTCCTGGGGATAGATTCATTGTTGACTGACAACATCTGATGAATATTAAAAAAGTTCAAAATTGTTTCAGCATGTTTAGCATATGATAGATATTTAATGTAGTAATGAAGATTATGTAGTTATAATAGTGTATTAAATTAATTGAACTATTTTCATAAATTTTGCATTCCCTGGGCTGGTCATATGGAGTATGATGACAGATGATTAACATTGACTGGGGTTTCAGTGGATCTAGACCACTAACCTTTGACAAATGGTACTTACAATCACTGGTGCAGAAAATAAGAGAGTGCTGAAAAACAGCCACGATTATTGTACAGAAAGCGGTGTCTATGCAGTCTTTAAGGCAATAAACATCTTAATGATCTTAATGAGTTGCACATAGCTGAAACCAAATGTGCAGCCCAACGTTTGACACCTTTTCTGCACCTGTTCCAGTCTGAAATTTGGAACTGTGAGGTCATTATGTAAACCATATAGTCTTTGAAAATGAAGTAGTCGTAGCACATGAGCAATTTGGAGAGATTATAGATCTCTAAAAATCATTCAGAACTGACTTAGGCTTGCACATAAAAAAAAACAACCTTTATGAGTTTAAGATTAATCAGTTGCTTTGTGTGAAATGAAGCAGTAAGAGCTGTATTAATGGTTATTTTATAATTACAAGGGACATATTTGTTTTATGACATTTTTAAAAAGAAAAGTTGAAGCCATTCTGAGAGAAGTATTTTATTCATATGTAATCTTTTGAATCAAATAAATACATGAGCAACATTTTCTTAAATTATAAGTAAATGCATTTCATTGTTGTCAAAGATTTAAGAATGATTGTTTATGTTTAATCGCTACAAAATGGTTCATTTTAATGCAGAATATTTATCAAAGATAAAAACAGAAATTGTTGGTGAAACTCAGCAGGTTTGGCAACATCTGTGGGAAGAAAGCAGAATTACTGTCACTGATGACTCTTCATCAGAACATTTATCAAAGACCATCCACTAATTCTCATTTCCATGATGGATCTGAAAAGGATTCCATTGCTATCACTAAAGCTTATCCCCTTCACTCCTGGGCAAAGGGAAGATGAGTGGGACTCCATGGCCTTCAAACTAATTATGTTAAAAAAATCCTAGACTGCATACAGACATACATTGTTGTACTAATCACAGCATCCCATACCAAATTCAATTTAGTGCGGTGATCATTTGCGTAGTTTTCTTACTCCAGAAAACAATTTTGAGGCTTACATTTAAGTCAATGTCTTCGAAACTTGTCAGGCTATTTGTGATGACTTTGAGACAACTGTCCTTGTCTTGTGAATTCTTTAATCCATTGTGATCAGTTGAAGAGGTGCTTTGCCTCAAACGTCGTGGAATCAAATGCATCAATAATGTTTAAAAAAATGACTGGATATGGGAAAAGAACAAGAAAGGAGAGTTAGTTGGATAACTTGATAAGTATGAGTATAGAATGGCCTTTTCCTTCCAGGAATCATTCTAAGAAAGTTGCTGGATCAATATACAAATGTAATTACCTGCGCATATGTGACTCCTGCTCCATACTGGTGATTTTTGGAGGAAAGGAAGGACAGTAAATACAATCTTGTCGCATGTAGCACCCTAGCAAATATAAAAAAAAAGTTAATGAATTGATCCTTCATTGCAGCAAGAACCTTTCCCTTTAAGGAATTAGGGGTTATAGAATCACTATCTCACTCCCCAGTACACTAAAGGTCAGTTAATTCGCTCACCAGTAAATTTCCTGTCACAAATTAGATGCAGGAACGAAGGTGAAAATATTTATACTTAGATAAAGCTCTGTAGAACTATTTCCTGACTCCATAAAGTAATTCACTGAAATGCTAGGATGTCAGGCTAACATTACACACCATGTTATTCCACACTGACTGCTTACATGCTGCAGCTGACATTATCATGATCTTGGCTGTACTGGGTTCTAGGCGTTGTAAAGACTATTTGGTCAGCTCAGTCTATACTTAAACTTTTCAGTCCTGTATTTAACCATTTATATTGTTCAATGGATCTCATTATTGGAAATTGATACCATATATCTGCAGTTAATTTCTCTTGTCCCCTGACTCTTTTTAATTTTTTAACATTTTGAGTTTCTTCTTGCCATGCCCCATCCCCTGCCCAATTCTCACTCCCACTCCCAATTTTACATTCACCCCTATTATGCTATGTGTTCATGGTCCTTTCCATAATCTGTTTTTATGAGTTCGCCTATATATTTCTTTATGACTTTGTTAGTTAAGACAGGGAATGACAGAGCTGCATTTAAAAACCCTCATGGCACATATGTCTCCTACCTTACAAGAAGCTCCGCACTTAACAGTCATAAAGCACAGAAACAACCCCTTCAGTCCATACTGAATATATTTCCAAACTAAACTAGTCCCAATTGCCTGCTCCTTTCTCTATGTGCCTCTCTCTGTATCCATTTTGTAAATGAACAAGTCTGCACCTTACCATTTGGCTTATGGTTCTGTAGTTCATAAATTAGGAAAATCAATTTTAAATTCATTACAATGGCCTTGAAGGAATGATCAAGAGGTTGGAACAAATTGGAAGAAGTGAGGACTGCAGATGCTGGAGATCAGAGTCAAAGAGTGTGGTGCTGGAAAAGCACAGCTGGTCAGGCAGCATCTAAGGAGCAGGAGAATCGACGTTTCAAGCATAAGCTGTTAATCAGGAATGAGGCTTGTGGGCCAAGGGGGCTGAGAGGTAAACGGGAGAGGGTTGCGGCTGGGAAGAAGGTAGCTGGGAATGAGATATGTAGATGAAGGTGGAGGTGAAAGTGATGGGTCGGAGAGGATGGTGAAGCAGGTAGATGGGAAGGAAGATGGACAGATTGGACCGTTCAAGAGGGCAGTGCCTAGTTGGAAGGTTGGGACTGGGATAAGGTAGCAAGATGGAAATTGCGGAAATTGGTGAAATCCACATTGATCCTATGTGGTTGGAGGGTCCCAAGGGGGAAGGTGAGGCATGTCCTGGGCCGCCTCCACCGCCAAATTCTAAATGCCTGGAAGAAGAACACCTCATCTTCCCCCTTGGGACACTCCAACTACATGGGATCAATGTGAATTTCACCAGTTTCCCCACTTCCCCTCTCCCGACCTTATTCTAGTCCCAACCTTATCCCAGTCCCAACCTTCCAATTTGGCACTGCCCTCTTGAATGGTCCTACCTGTCCATCTTCTTTCCCGCCTAGCTGCTCCACCCTCCTCTCCAACCTATCACTTTCACCCCCACCTTTATCTACCTATCGCATTCCTAGCTACCTTCCTCTCAGCCCAACCCCCCACCTCTTCCATCCCATCCCATTTATCTCTCAGCCCCCTTGGCCCATAAGCGTCATTCCTGATGAAGGGCTTATGCCCGAAGCGTTGATTCTCCTGCTCCTCGGATGCTGTCTGACTGGCTGAGCTTTTCCAGCACCACACTCTTTGATGTTGGAACAAATTGACAACTTCTGGTCTCTGGTTAGTGAACAGCAATGACTGTTTCTTTTAAAGTGTTGCATGCTCATTTAATGTGAAACTTACGTTTCAAAAAATGTTTTGAAATATAAATGGTGCGTAATAGTTTGCCTATTTTTACTCCAGTGGAGCAAGCGGTTTATTCCACAATCACGGCATGACAGAAACAGTTAACTGTGCCCCGTGACTGCATCAGGTAATAAAGAGACGCTGAAATCCTACCATTAAGAAAGAGAAGCTTAAAGGAAAATGGGCTTAATTTATTATCCTATTTCAGGTGATGATTAGAATGTTGTGGGAACATTTTGATTCAATAATGTTCCTTATTTCAACCTTTTAAACTGAATGGTAATTTTACTCATTCCAAGTAACATTTGTAGAATGAAAAACATCAGTTTAAGTTTCAGGTCAACAACACCTAGAACAAATGCAATCAAGTGTCAGACCTGATTAGTATTTTGAGCATTTCCTGCTTTTTTTTTGCTCTCTCCATGTCCTTCTCTTTTGCTTCCTGAAAAGGCTCCCGATAGGGTGTTTATTCCAGTCTATGCTAGTGTTGCTTTTAAAGTGCTATCTGGGAGGTATGTGAGACTTGCATGAGGTGATAAAATTTTCCCCTATTCCATTTTCTCCTTGTGTCCCTTTCTCGCTAATAGCCTCATTCAGCTGGACCTATCACTTTCACCTCCACCTTCATCTACCTATCTCATTCCCAGCTACCTACCCTGCAGCCCCACCCCCCCTCCCATTCATCTCTCAGCCCCCTTGGCCCACAAGCCTCATTCCTGATGAACAAGTGATATGTTGCAAACAATGATTTCATTTTTGTTCTACTTTACTTTTGTTCCTGGGAGTCTCTGCATCTTCTATTTGTCTATAAACCCATTGAACTTTGACAGTGAATTGCACCATGGAAAGCCATGAACCATCAAGTCAACCTAACTAATACAATTCAAACATAAATCAACTCGGTGCCATGCTACTGTTGCAGCCAGGGTCAGCCTTGATACATCACTTGAACTGCCATCCTTAAATCATGTTAATTATATTATTCATTTACTTACATTATGTTTTGAATATTTTATTTCACAAATTGACAGTAAAGTTAATATCTAAAAGGTAAGAACAGCAAATTCATAACCACTTATCACAGACTTACCAAACAGCTACCTTCTTTCTCCACTGTAGAGCGAGAACCAATTCTAGTTAGCTCAAATGAATCTAGCTCTGTCTCTAATTGCTTGCCATGGTGTCATTTTCTTTCCCGTTCATCTTGGTGATACTGTCTGCCTGTCTCAGTACCTTCAGCTTGCCTATTTCTTAAGGTGATGCTGGATACCTGTCTTGGTGGCCTTACCCCATCTGCTCCTCTGGGTGATGCTAGCTGCTCCTTTAATATAGACAAGAATTCTAACATGAACTACTTTTGGTAAGAGGATTAAAAAATGCTACTTAAAAATATCACTTCATCAAAGGAAATAATCAAGGATTAAGCTAATTGCAAGCATACAATGTAAATAACCATTAATTATTCTAAATAACCAGGAAAGCACCTTACCAATCTAACGTAAGTTAAGTGGTAATACAATCCCTGGTTACTGGATTTCTTAATACTGCTGTATTGCAATCAAATGTTTTAATCTCTTGTGTTTCCTTTTTCATTAAGTGGCAATACTTTCACAGAAAATATTTGATTTTATGTGTAATGTTGCAAATCATATTAAAATATGTAATTGGGCCATTTATACTGTACGATGCTCTAATGACAATAATTTGCCATCTATCTAGAATGTTCCACTTGTTCAAGCATGCTGACACTGCTCTTTTATATTGTGATGATAACATGTTCTGAGATGTCACTTTATCCACAAACTGAGAAAATTTTACAGAGAATAGGGGCCATTCGCCCATCATACCCTTTTGATGATTAACCTACTTAAAATTCTTGGACTAGCAAGGCTCCAATGATCATCATGCTTTCTTAAAATGCTTCATATTTTCTGCACCCCTCCTATTCTGGCCTTTTGATTTTCATTGCTGCATCACTGATAGATCTCTCTTCCTTTAAATCCTTCAAACGTTCCAGTTTGACCGAGCATATGCTCATCTGCCTAATAACTGGCTTAAGTCAAATTTTGTTTGCTAATTCTCCCATGAAATCACTGACAAACATGTCTTGGGGAGATGAAGTCCTGTCTTCATTTTGAGCGTATCCTGCATCATATTTAATTGGACTATCATCACACTAAATGGCATAGGCTTTGAATAGACTCAGAAACTCAAGACTGGGCATCCGTGAGGCAACCTTGTGACTCAACATATCAACCATCTGCATCTAGCTATGGATACACCTCCAAGCCCTCACCATCCTGACTTAGAATTATGTTGCCATTCCTTCAGTGTTACTGGGTCAGAATCCTGGTACTCCCTCTCTAACAGCATTGTGGGTTTGGCTGCACCAAATGGATTGCAGCTCACTGCAACCTTCTCTAGGGATGGATGATAAATGCTTGGCCCTGCCAGGAATGCCCAATTCCATGAGAGAATTTTAAAAATGAACATACAATACATGTCTTTTGTTTTGGAAGGGTGAGTGAGGATTAGAGCTTGAACTCTTTTGAATTAACTGGAAGGGGATATTCCTAATCTACCTCTTTGAACTTTAACTTGGCATTACCTTACACAACCACCCAACGAACATGTTGCTTGAGATTTGCACGACAGAAGTGACCAGGTGGATGGTCTCTGTGAGTCCAGAGACATATTTAAGAGTGCAAGTAGGTAATAGATTTATAGAGTCATGGAGATTTACAGCATGGAAACAGACTCTTCGGTCCAACTGCCAGTACCTGGCCCATATCCTGCCAAACCCTTCCTCTTCATATACCCATCCAGATGTCTTTTAAATGCCTCCACCATTTCATCTGGCAGCTTATTCCATACACGTACCACACTCTGCATGAAAACGTTGCACCTTAGGTCTCTTTTATATCTTTCCCCTCTCACCCTAAACCAATGCCCTCTAGTTCTGGACTCCCCGACTTTGTCTATTTATCCTATCCATGCCCCTCATGATTTTATAAGCCTCTATAAGGTCACCCCTCAGCCTCCAACGCTCCAAAGAAAACAGCCCTAGCCTATTGAACCTCTCCCTATACCTCAAATCCTCAAACCCTGGCAACATCTTTGTAAATCTTTTCTGAACCTTTTCAAGTTTCACAACATCTTTCCAATAGGAAGGAGACCAGAATTACATGCAATATTCCAACAGTAGCCTAACCAATGCCCTGTACAGCTGCAACATGACCTCCCAACTCCTGTCCTCAATACTTTGACCAATAAAGGAAAGCGTACCCTACGTTGTCATCACTGTTCTATCCACCTGCCACCTTTCAAGGAGCTATGAACCTGCACTCCAAGGTCTCTTTGTTCAGCAACACTCCCAAGGACCTTACCATTAAGTGTATAAGTCCTGCTAAGATTTGCTTTCTCAAAATTCAGCACCTCGCATGTATCTGAATTAAACTGCATCTGCCACTTCTCAGCCCATTGGCCCATCTTATTTTTATATGGCACAACCCACCAAGCCTGTATGACCACAGGATGTAGGAGCAGAAGTGTGCCAGTTGGATCATTCTGCTGTACAATTCATTGGGATCATGGCTGATTTGATAATGATCAACTCAATTTTCTTGCTTTCTTCCCCCCCCCAAATACCTTGATTCCGTTACTGATTAAAAATTTCAGTCATCCCGAAACTTTTGGCAGCCAGAAGAATCCCATTGCCAAAGATCCTAAGTTGTGCAACTGTCTGTCATGTTTCCACTGTGACTGTCCCCATGCTGTACAGAAGTTTAGGATTTTAAAGATGCAGTGCTCTTGGACAGGAACTGAAAGTATTGATTGTACTGCTCCTACCCAATATTGGGACAGTAAAATGGGTATGGTACTTATGCATAAACAAGTAGAAAAGATTTTTAATGCTATTGTCTCTGTTAATTGACAGCAAATTGCATTTATTAATGTAGCTTTAACATAAAACATATCCCACTTTTTAATGTGAAATATAAAGACAGTATTGAGAAAAAGTGCAAGATGATGGACAGGTTGGACCGAAGGGTCTGTTTCCATGCTGTACATCTCTATGACTCTATGAGTTTTCAGACTTATTAAAATTAAAGCAACATTTACAATAGGCAGAATTTAATTTCGGAATTGATTTCATTAAAGTAACAAATTCCAGATCTATTTGAGCGTATTGACATGTTTCCTACTGAGAAAATAAATATTGTTTCAAAGTTTAATGGAGAACTTAAATAATGCATAGTGCTGCATTCATGGTTTCTTTTACAAATAATGTATATTTTTAAAATTATGGAACAAACCAGGTACATATGGTCGAGTCCTGGTAAAGATTTTTTTAGTTCATTAGTTCAGTTGCAGGAACTAATGCCTCTCAATTTTCCAGTCCCTCATCTCTCTCCACTGCTAATTTTGACTCCTTGGACAAATGCTCCTTATACTTGTTTTGCATCAGTTAAATCTGAACACATTGTGCGTCTTCTCTTTGTAAGATTAATTTCTGTATTATTTGCATATAGTAGAACCAAAAGTAACCAGATTCTACAGTTTGAATTTAGTAGCATGTTTGGAATTATCATGATAGGCCTAACTGTTTAACTTCCCTCAGCCTTGTCTGGCTCAGAGCGACCTGTCTCTTTGCTCTTGTCTCCACCATCTCAGGTTATGTTATCAGTCTGTCTAATGTTTTTCATTCCCCTCCAATGCCTGGATATCCTTATGATTTGCCAGTCAGAATTATCCACTGTACTATAGGTATGATTTTCTCATTACGTTGTACAGCTACATTAACAACTCATTCTATTGATGTTTTATTCCTCTGGCTATACCGACCAAGCTTAATTTTGTCATTGCTTCCACATGCTCTCCTATTGTTTTCAGTCAGCTATGTCTGAATGTCTTCAAGTCCCTTTCTTCCAGGCGAGTGTTGATTTCATATTCCCATGTTTATTTCTCTGATGTAAGCTCTTTACATGCACGTTTGCCCATCAAATGCTATTTTTCCCATAACACTCCATGTTCTGAGAACCTGTTTATATATTTTTTTCTCTTTTCTGGTGTTTGAGCCTTCATTCTCAAACTGGTGTCATCTTGCATGTGTAGGGACGTCCAGATGCAATTCACAAGCATGTGCGCAGCTATGGCTCCGGTGTTGGACCATGTTGGCCACTTGTTCATTACTCCTTGCTGTGATGAGAAAATGCATTGATAACTAACCTTTGCTTTCTCTTGTTTCACTGCTTTCCCATTCAGCTCAAAAGCATTTTTCCAAGTCCATGCCTTGTCACAAAGTTATCACTTGTGTGGTAGCAAAACCTTGCTGAAATTGAAGTACGCCACATAGATTCATAGAGTCATAGAGATGTACAGCACGGAAACAGACCATTCGGTCCAACTCGTCCATGCTGACCAGATATCCTATCCTAATCTAGTCCTATTTGCCTGCACTTGGCCCATAGCGCTCTAAACCCGACCTATTCATATGCCAGATGCCTTCCAAATGTTGTAATTGTACCAGCCTTCACCACTTCCTCTGGCAGCTCATTCCATTCACGCACCACCCTCTGCGTGAAAAAGTTGTCCCTTAGGTCCCTTTTAAATCTTTTTCGTCTCACCGAACCTATGCCCTCTAGTTCTGGACTCCCCCACTGCAGGGAAAAGACCTTTTCTATTTACGCTTTCCATGCTCCTCATGATTTTATAAGCCTCTATAAGGTCACCCCTCAGCCTCCAAATCTCCAGGGAAAACAGCTCTAGCCTATTCAACTTCACCCTGCAGCTCAAATCAGCCAATCCTAGCAACATCTTTGTAAATCTTTTCTGAACCCTTTCAAGTTTCACAATGTTCATCCAGTAGGAGGGAGACCAGAATTGCTCAATATTCCAAAAGTGACCTAACCAATGTCCTGTACAGTCGCAACATGATATCCCAACTCCTGTACTGAATACTCTGACCAATAAAGGAAAACATACCAAACACCTTCTTCACCACCCTATCTACCTGAGACTCTATTTTCAAGGATCTATGAACCTGCACTCCAAGGTCTCTTTGTTCAGCAACACTCCCCAGGACCTTACCTTACCATGTATAAGTCCTGCCCTAATTTGCCTTTCCAAAATGCAGCACCTCACATTTATCTGAATTAAACTCCATCTGCCACTCCTCAGCCCATTGGCCCATCTGATCAAGATCCTGTTGTACTCTGAGGTAATCTTCTTTGCTGGCCACTAAACCTCCAATTTTGGTGTCATCTGCACACTTACTAAGTATACCTCTTATGTTCACATCCAAATCATTTATATAAATGACGAAAAGCAGTGGACCCAGCACCGATCCTTGTGGCACGCCTCTGGTCACAGTCTGAAAACCAACCCTCCACCACCACCCTCTGTCTGCTACCTTCAAGCCAGTTCTGTTTCCAAGTGTCTAGTTCTCCCTGTATTCCTTGAGATCTAAACTTGCTGACAGGCCTCCCATGAGGAACCTTGTTGAACGCCTTACTGAAGTCCAAATGGATCACGCCCACTGCTTGTCCACATCAATCCTCTTTATTACTTCTTCAAAAAACTCAATCAAGTTCATGAGACGTGATTTTCCATGCACAAAGCCATGTTGACTATCCCTAATCAGCCCTATCCACACAAGTTTTCTTGTCAACAAGACCTGTTGTTTTCTAAGAACATAAATGGGGGCAGGATTAGACATTTTCACTCTTCAGTCATGGATGATCTTGAAAAATATCCACTCAACGTTTTTGGCAAAACATAATTTCTGTAATTGGATGCTCATTTAATATACCATATTGTACCACACCATACTATATCATATCTATTCTCACTTTCTTGCTCTCTTTTCTTTCCAGATTCATCAAAAGTACTATCTTTTTGATTATCATCTCAATTGTGCGAATCAGCAGTGGATGATAGGGAGAGAAATTCAGTCGTGTTCCATATTATGAACAACAATTGTTTTAAATCAATAGTTGCTTACCTGAGGAAAGTGAATAGTTGTGATGCTATTTGCACTGTAAAAGAGTTAACATACTTTTATTTAGATTATACATGTATTTTATGCATCCTGGTTTGAATAGAAATGAACATTAATTCATGTTAGGTTTTGCATTCTAATGGATGAGTTGGACCGAAGGGTCTCTTTCTGTGCTGTATGACTCTATAAGTACAGTTTGAATTTGAAAGTAACCCCCAAGTAACCTAGATCCTAACTAATGGTAACTAGATCTTAACTAGTGGTAATGATGCAACCAGCTGAGATCGATATGAACTTTGTCCATAATTTAAGCATTTCATCTGCTCGATACTCCTGTAAAGCTTCATTCAATATCTGATAAATACATTGAGCTCATCCTCATAACTGACACCAGACTGTGCATTGTTTGTCAAGCTGCTGTATTGCCAAAGCTGGGTTTTTAATTTTTTATCATTGCCAATTTATTTGTGTTGTATCTGTCATAAATATTTCATTGGTATAATATACTTTGAAGGTGATGAGTAATGTCAGAGGTTATGTGAGTCTGAGTCAGCTGTGTTTTGCAGTTCTCCTTCCATAAGGAGGAGGTATTTAAGTGGCTGAGATGAAAAAATAATTATTTTTTCTGAAATGGGAATAGTGATCTCTGCTGAAAGTTTTGTTAAGGCTCATTAGTAATTCAGTTGTTGATGATCTCATTCCAAAATATGTCTTAATTCAGGTTGCAAAGGTACTCTCAATTTATTATTCCTAGCATAAGGAACAGAAGCAAATGGAAAGGATGCAGTTGTACGTAGTTATAGTTATGTATACACAAAATAAAAGGCGTTCAGTGACTGCAAACAGCATATAAATCTTTGTAGAAATAAGATCAGAAAATGCTGGAGAAACTCAGCAGGGTATGTGAAAGGTGTGACACAGTTATCGTTTTGAGTCCAAAATGACACTTCTTTAGAGTCACATTGGATTTGTACTGTGCTTCTCTATGTACAGAAGTTGCCAGAGCTATGGAAGTTCTCTAGAACTTTCTCCTTCTATTTTGGATACCTTGCATCTGCAATATTTTGCTTTTATTTTTGTAACAAGTTGAGTTTTAATGATTACATCAGTCAGTTATCTGTTACTGTTCTATGTTTGCACCTTTATCTGCAAAATTTCATTTTATTCATTCATGGGATGTGGACTTTCCTGGCTATACCAGCATTTATACCCATTCCTAACTGCCCAGAGGGCATTGCTGTGGGTCTGGAGTCACATGTTGGCCAGACAAGGGAAGGGTGGTAGTTTCCTTCCCTAAAGAACATTAGTGAGCTAGACAGGTTTTTCCTACAATGGTTTCATGGTCATCATTAGAA
Organism: Chiloscyllium plagiosum; assembly: GCF_004010195.1. Taxonomy (NCBI): domain Eukaryota; kingdom Metazoa; phylum Chordata; class Chondrichthyes; order Orectolobiformes; family Hemiscylliidae; genus Chiloscyllium; species Chiloscyllium plagiosum. Next base: position 16,616,731 of record NC_057747.1, on the reverse strand, counting down.
TATTAATGCCAAATTTTTATTGAATTCAAATTTCACCATCTGCCATGGCGGGATTTGAGCCCTGTCCCCAGGATGTCTTTGGATTCACATTCCAGCGATAATGCCACTAGGCCATTACCTCCCCAATGTATAATTGCAGTGACCTCTTCAAAGATTTTTTTCAGTAAATTGGTCTTCCAGGTGGGGTGGTGTCTATGCAAGTAAGAAATTGGGAGAATAAACAATTGTGAAAGGCATTCCTGTTTTTTTTCTTGAGAAATGAGGCTGGACTGCAGTGGAAATTAAGTGCCCCATGTCCTTTGGTTAAAAATACTCCTATCATTAGGTAGCAACAGAGCCGCATGCAGTGAAGGAATGTGGGCAATGTTGGTTTTTCTGTCTGCCTGAGGTGCTAAGGCTGGAGTTCCAGCTGAGAACAGACAACAGTCGTTACAAATTGTGGCCTGTGGAGTCATGTGACAGGCAGCCCTGAGTCTTGAATTTATGACCATCTGGTTATGAAACACACGCTGATACTGCTCAGTGTCTCATGATAATTCTCAGAATGATGTAATATGAGATGGCACCAGTTTTTCTTGTATTGTTTTATCATTTATATTTTCAGTTTGTGGTTTGTAAAATTTAGTTGCTTCTATTTTTAGGTAGGCCAGGTCCACTGCTATAATTCCTTGAATGCATTTAAAAATTATATAGGGAGCTGGATAACTGAATCCATCATGAGAGTGCTGAACTGCTTCACCAGTCTATCTCTCCAATTTTCTCTCCTCATCAGGAGCTGTAGCATAGTGGTAATGCAGAGTTCTAGGTTAATACTCTGGGAACATGAGTTTGAATTCTACAATCGCGGATGATGAAATTTGAATTCAATTATAACTATTCTGATTGCAACCTTGTAGTCATTGTTGAGTGTCCTAAACATCCATTTAGTTCACTAATGTCTTATGTGAAAGAAATCTGTAATCTTATGTGGTCTGTCCTGCATGCGATTCCAGACGCACAATGTGGTTCACTCTTAACTGCCCTCTCAAATTGCCTAGCAAGCTGCTAAGTTGTACTCATTTACTCAGAAATCTGAAGAAAAAAAGTTAAGCAGAATGGACCACTGTCTTTCTTGAGCAAATATTATTATTTGAACACATACTTGATCGTCTCGCTGCTGGTGACATGTTACTTGACCACTCATTTGTCAAATGCACCTGCACCTGTCCACAATGATTTGGTCACCGCTTGTCTTTCAGATGGGGAATTAGTCACTCGTCAAAGGACGGCCCCATCAGCAAAGAGAACTTCCCGCACTTTTGATAACGACCAAATGATTATTAATGAAGAGGCAGGTGGAATACAGGCAAGTAAACTTCCTTTAGCAAATATTTCCAAGTCACTGCAGACAGCCCTCACATACCATTTGACATGACACAAATGTTCCAGCACCTGAATGAGGTTTTTATTTATGCTGTTGAAATCCTACAAAATATTATGAATTACTACATTGCAGGGCATCAAGAGTATGATCTAATTACTCAGCAATTGTGATATTTATCAACACCATCGCATCCACAAAGATGTGAACTATGACAGTCTTTCTTGAGAGAGCATTTAGGCATGCACCTAATGCCAGAATTGTATTTGATTAAATATTATCAGATTTTGCAATATTGGGGATCTTAAATACAGGCTTGCACCTGAGATTTCCTAACCTCACGATATTCACATGCTATTAGCCATGAGAATGTCAATTATCAGAAGTGTCTGATTTCTGTAAATAAGGACCAGAGATAATGGTAATCATTGGCTTCCAACCTCTAACATTCAAATGTTTTTAAAAATGTAGTTTAGAAGGGTGTTTCCATTCAGTTTTAATCCAGGACAGTTTGTTGGAATAATTGCAAGGCCTTCTCTGAAAACTGAGCTTAAAACCCCAAGGTATTGACCAGATGGATAAGGAGCCAAATTGTGGCAGATGCTACAATACAAACATCTGAAATTTTCATTAATATAGTTTTCAGTTTTAACAAAAATCATGTTGTAAATGTCAACCACACTTGGTTTTCCAATTATGTTGTTTACAGGTTCCTCCTGGCTCATAAGAATTTAACTAGCTATTTGAAAGTATTTTAACTGCTTGTATGCATTGTCTTTTCTTGCCTTGTTTATTGTAACATGGCACCCTGTTGTTCTTGCAACTTGGACAGCAATAATGGATCTCATTTACTTTTACCACCAGAGTGATGAAAGATTAGTTGGGAAAGTTGGGCAACTTAGGTATGACATTATATCAGCAGACTAAGTAAATGGAGAACTGCCACAGCGTATTCTGTATTGTCCCTTATGTGGATGTGTGTTGGACCATAGTATGTGATAATTGTGTAATGGTTATGTGATGGTTAGTAGTATTAATATTATTGTATTGTTATATTATCTGAGACTGAACCAGATTGTTTACATCTTTGGTATTGTGATGGAGATCAACTAACGAATACATGTTTCCTTAAAAATGAACTATCATCACTAAAATCACATATTTCCACATTTGTAAAATTGCTAGACTTTGCCACTGCCTTATATGCTGCAGAAATCTTGAAGCACCTTTTTATCACCTCAAGACTTGATTAGTCAGATTGACTCCTGGCCAGCATCCTATGTTTAAGTTTAAAAAACTTGAGGTGATTCAAGACGGTTAGCATGTTTTTAGTCATGCCAAGTTCAACTCACCCTATATCCTTGAGATCACTGATCTTTTTTGGCTCTCTGTTAACTTGCACCTTGATTTTAAAATTTTAATTTATGCCTTGATATCTACCTATGCTCTCCTTTTCTGTAATCTACCCCAGGCCTACAATCTCATTAAAAAATCCATTCTCTCCTTCAGTTTGATCTCTTGAATATATCTCATTTTAATTGCTCCCAATGATGACCATGCCTCCAAATGGACCATTCGTAAGGGCCATCGGTTATGGAATTCCTTCCCTCATCCTCTGCATCTGTCTTTCCTCCTTTAAGATGTTCCTTAAATTTTGACTATCTGCTCAAATATTTCTGGGAAGTTCCCTGGGACATTATATTTATTCTGGGGCACTATATAAATAGATAAACTAGCATAGTTATTAGACAGAAGCCTGATCAGATGATTAAGATATACAATCTGAAGAAATTAATTTGAATTAAATTAAGCATTGAACTAAAAAGAAGCTGTTGTCAGTAACGTTAACCATGAAAGTAATGAATATGTCCGGTTGACTTTTAACTACCTTTTATAATGGCACAATAAACCAGTCGTTTGTCTTCATCACCATCACCTACTCAAAGGTGATTAGAGATAGTTATACAGCACGGAATCAGACCCCTTCATCCAGACTGTCCATGCAGACCAGGTTTCCAAACTAGTCTCATTTGCCTATGTTTGGCCCAGATCCCTCTAAACCTTTCCTATTCATGTACCTGTCCAAGTATCTTTTAAATGTTGTAACTGTACCTGAATCAACCACTTTCTGTGGCAGTTCAATCCATTAACAAACCATACTCTGTGTGAACAAATTACCCTTTAAAAAATTTAAAATTACCTTTTAAATCTTTCTTCTCTCATCTTAACCTAGGGAAAAGACTTTTGCTATTTGACTTATCATGCCCCTCGCAATTTTATAAACCTCTATAAGGTCACCCCTCAAGCTGCTACACTCCAGTGAATAAAGTCCTAGCCGATCCAATTCTTTTTATCTCAAACCCTGTTGTCCTGGCAGCATCCTGGTAAATCTTTTCTGAACCCTCACCAATCTAATAATGCCCTTCCTATAGCAGGGCTCTAAAAGTGGCCTCACCAATGCTTTGGACAACCTCAACATGACATTCCAACTCCTATACTCAATGGTCTGATTGCCATCACAATAAATGATAACACATGACGAGCTTTTTAAATTGTGTAATGTTATTTTTCAGTATTTTTGATTGTAGTGTGAAATGGGAAAAGGACTGTTTTAAAACCAAGGATTGTGGAAGAGATTGCTGTACTTCTGAAAAGAGGTTATTGTAAATTCTGTTGCTTCTTGTTCATGTTACCATGTGCAGCTGTATACCGTAAACATTTTAGAATAATAAAGCCATGACTGAAAACTGTGAAGGTAAACAGCTTCAACCAGCTCTACAGTACTGTGTCTGTATAGCAAGGAGGAGCCAGGGGTATTAATTTGAGGTTATTTTTGGGATTATTATAGAATGACATAAAAACAGAAGCATGCTGCTGTGATTTTCATGTAAAATGGAAGATAGATTTGTAATATACGTTATTTTATCTCAAACATATTGCAAAGCAGTTCAGAAAACTACATTTTGCTTAGTTGTTACCATGCTGTGCCAGTCCTAAAAATAAAACTGTAAGGGTTTTGATGATGTTGGTACTTGATTATTATTCATTGTCAGAGAGGTTTGCAACAGATTGCAAAAAGAAATTCTGAAAATTATAAAATGAGTGATGCAGGTAAATAATGACATTTTATTGCAATTCTTGCTGATTAGCTTTGACAGGTGATAAATTAAATAATCTTGAAGACCTTGTACACCCCATACAGAAATTTGAATTTTCCTGTGCTTAAATATTGCATTGTGTTTGCCATTGTGTGGGTGCTTCAGAAAAATATTGTTGCCAATGGAAACTGTTCTTGGCAGGCACTGCCAATCGAGCAAGTGGCCAACAATCCTTGGAAATTAAAGCAATTCCAAATAAGTCATTCTGGCTTTCATTACAAACCATTTTTAGTTCGGTGGCTGTTGCCTTTTTTGAAACAAAAGGGACAATGCACACGGTCATGACTTATTTGTATTAACAACGTGCTATTTTTGATATAAATTCTTCGTTTTTATTGTCAAGCTGCTGTCTCTGATTAGAGATATAACAATGAAATAGAATTTTGTCTTGTTTAAATTTAAAATTGCGGTTGAAATTTGTCACTTCACTCCTTGCAGGGCATATGTTTGTGACATCTGATTTGAGCAGATAGTCCTTAGGGAAACAGATGGAAAAGGAATCCATGTCACTGTCTCCTTTATACAGGTCAAACATTGGCTTCATTCTCGGGCTGTAGTTCCACTAAAATACATATTTCATGTGCCTCAAAACTGAACTTTGTCAATAACTGGATGAGTCAAAAACTGGATGAGCATCCCAAACTCATGACCTCTACCAACTGGAAGAAAGAGGGCAGCAGGTGAATAGGAAACCCACGACTTCAAAATTGTCCTTCAAGTTAGATGCATAATGACTTGAAAACATATCACCATTCTTTCATTGTAGCTGGGTCCAAATCCTTGAACTCCCTATCTAACAGAATTATGAAAGTACCTTCAGCACACAGACAGCAACAGTTGAAGAAAAGCAATTAGATTTGGGCAATAAAAATTGGCTTTGTCGACAATGACAAAAAATTGTGAATCAATTTGTCAAATTGCACTCTCCCACAATGTGAGTAATTGTTGACCATGTTAACTATAAAATGGAAGGGCAATGCAACATGTCCAAAAGTGCAGTTATTCTAAAGGCAATACTCATTCAAAGGTTATTGATCATCAACTTAACATATCAAATGACCAAAAGTCAAAGACTGTAACTGGAACTGAAGTGCTGTAAGCTTAAGATGTCTTTCGAGGCTTTGCACTAACAAAGAATAACCTTTGAGGTATAGTCACTAATTATGAAGGCAAATGTGGCAAACAATTTCCCCTTGGTAAGATCTTACAAATAGCAAATGAGACAATTCACTTCTTTTCAATGGTGTCAGTTGATGGAGAGCTGTTATTCACATTATGAAGCCAAACATACAGTTCTTCAGATAGTATCATGGATTTTGTATAAACATACCAGAATGGATAAATTGAATTTTAGTGGGTTTTTTTTGATAAAGCTCTTTTGATGTATCTTGATATGCTCCTCTCTATTAGGGTGCTGTCTAAACCTAAGTTGTTACTGGTTTCAACAACAAGACAGCATTCTCTCAGAATTGCACTGAAATATAATCCTGAATATATGTTTTGAGTCCTGACCTGGGACTTGAAACCATGTTCTTTTTGACTGAAAAGCGTAATAGGAACCTATTACACTGTTGGTCCTTTTGAAATTTTGTTCAGCATCGTGATTTTGAACTAATTTTGGAAATCTGTCTTGATGATATGTTTCATTCAGTAGAATGCATTTTGAACTGAGAATTTGGGCTTTTATATAAATTGAACTGATGGATGTCTGCTTTTTGCTGCCATTGAGATAAGCATTGCCAGCAGGGGATTACTTCATCTTATTCAGTGGCAGAGCCAAGCATGTTTTCAGGTTCTATAGGGAAGATGTGAAATGCTTTCAGCTCATGCATAGGATGGATTGCTGCGAAACAGCTCAGAACTTGGAAGGTTAACTCAAACAATATTGAAAGCTCAGCATTCAATATGGAACACAATATCGGATGAATGTATTAATCTTGTACGACAGCTGGGAGCTATGTTTAAAGGAGACAGAGTTTGGAGAGTTCACAAAAATGCTGCCACATATTTCTTTAGATTTTATGAAGATCCACAAAATTAGTGTCCTGTTCTGCACACCATTGCAACGTTTTTACTAAATGCAGAAAATGAGTTGATATGAGACAATGAGTGATAGACAACTGGGTTGATTCATTTGGAAGTTCTGCTATGCTTAACATTAATTATAGTTCAATATTGTTGCTAGATCTGGTTTTAACACCTTACTATTTTAAGTTTAAAAAGTAGTTTGACCCACTTGCTGATCTCTAAATTATTTCCATTTCGGAGTCTAAGAAAGTGATGTACATTTTGACACCTGCACTGCTTGACCTAGATTTTAGCAATTCCATTTCCCTGGTGGAATTCTGGTGGTGGTTGGGCACATAAAATGAAGCAGGGAAGATTTCTCGCTCCTTTCTTCCCAGATATGACTGACTACAATTTTAAAATTGATTAAACTCATGTCCTTAAAAGGTGAATTAAAAGATGGATCCAAAATTGACACAAGGTGAGTTTGCATGTGTTAGCAAGTGGTATATATTGATTGCCCTGTAATTCATCATTTGTGGAGCATATTTTTGACATCTAAGGAGGAAATATCTTTCATTCCCAATCAACAAAAATTAGGGTTTGTGTATACAAATTATGTAGGGTGCAGTACCCTTCCGAGTAACATTGCTTATTCACTGGCGTTCCTGTAGAGGACAGCATAGGGAAGAATTTAGATATTTACAGTGCCTTCCATGTCCTCATACCTCAAGGTCCCTCACAGACAAAGAGTATTTTTCTTAAATCTTAGATTTTCCTAAATTGTATAGCAACAGCCAATTGGATGTGCAGTCATTTTTAGTATCTCTCCTTTGCCAGGTTTGCTTGCTCCATATCTCCAATTTAGCTAACCTAGTTTAACTTTTCATACGTTCACTAGATGTTGTAAATGTCTCTCATTTCTCTATCATGCCATCTTTTGTCTTATTCGATTATCTCTTCTGCCAGTTAGTCATCTCTCATTCTCTACCTAATTATTTTACAGCTCATCTTCTTTTACTCTCTTTTATTTACATCCAGTAAGCTGCTCAGCTGAAATATCTTTCAGTTCTAATGAAGGGTTATATCTGAATCTCCTCCCATTCCTGACTTGTTTGTTGTACTCAGCATTTTCCATTATTGTTTTACTTAGCAATATTATTTTGTTGGAGATGAGCTTTAGTCAGCAAGTCAAGCGAACTTCCCTGTTCTTTGTTTGGATAGTGTCATGGGATAATTAACATCTCAAACCAAAGGCCAGCGCCAGAAAGGAAGCTAGTGAGGCCACTTTTGGAATACTGTGCACAATTTAGGCCACCCTGCTGTAGGAAGGATATTATTAAATTGGAGAGGGTTCAGAAAAGATTTGCTAGGATGTTGCCAGAAATGGAGGGGCTGGATAGGCTGGGACTTTTTTCTCTGGAGCGTAGGAAGTTGAGGAGTGACCTTGTAGAGGTTTATAAAAGCACGACAGGCATAGATAAGGTGAATAGCAAAGGTCTTTTCCCTAAGGTGTGAAAGTTCAAAACTTGGGGGCATGTTTTTAAGGTGAGAGGAGAAAGATTTAAAAAGGGACCTGAGGGTAACGTGTTCACACAGAGTGATTTGTATGTGGAATATGAATGGTTTGGAGGGATATGAACCAAACACAGGCAAGTGGGATTATTTGGTTTGGGAAATTTGGTCAGCATGGATGGGTCGGACAGAGGGGTCTGTATGACTTTGACTCTATAAGATGCTTGAACTTGAATTGTGCACTGAAGTGGGAGGTGAACCCTTGATTGCCTCACACAATGGTGACTGTGTAATGTTACTGAGCTAGACTGAGTAGCTGATCACTTAAACTTATTCTTTTTATATTATTGATTTCTTTTGATTTCTTTTAAAACCAGTATCAATCTCAATTGGGATACAATGCTTTTATTTGAACAAAATAAGCTTCAGTCTGCCTCATATCCACAGCGGTCTCCAGTGACTTGGCTGATCTTGCACAGTTTATATTGCCAGTTTATACTGTCTGAGTTCAAATTGCAAATTAATTTAAGTTTAAATCCTACTCCTAGGAAAGTATTCCTTCATATTGGACTGATGTCAGAGCTCAGAATTTACAGGGTGAAGAAAATGATAAATGCTGCTTTCACTATGTCTGTTCTTGCATCATAAAACTTATGTAAACTGTGTAATAAACAGCACATTAGTATTAACGTCATGATTTGTGCTCTGAATTACATGAGAAAGTATTGAGCACAATGCCATAAATGATCACACAAAAGTTGAAAAACCGATCAAAGGGAGCTCAACTTATTTCCATGGCAGAGGTAACTCAACTTTTGTAAAGTGTACTTGAAACAGCCTGGAATTTGAAGTTATTTCCTAATTGTTAGAAGTAACAGATGATTATCAATCTAATCTGCTAATCTAATTTAAAATAAATAATTGGGTTGTATGCGTGACACTATTAAGATCCCAACCTTTTGCAGACATCATGTACCCGAATGCCCATAATTATCTAAGTCTATATTTATTCTGAAAATCATAAATTTCACTCTTCACCAGGTATCTTTATAAGGACGTTAGTCCTGCTTTTGACAGTGATTCATTTTAGGCATAACTCCAGTGCTGTGATTATAATTTGTTATATTCAATTTACATAAATCTCATAAAACCTCATCCATTTCTACTGTGCATGCACAGTTTACTGTGAAAGCACAAACACAAGAGCAACTGAGCAGACTTGAATCTCATACTTCCCCAAGTGCAAGATCTTGTAAATAATGACAGTCTAGCCAAACTATATTTCCCAGCGTCAAAGCAAATTGCCACCTCATTCAGACAAGTTGAGAAATCTGCATTTTAATGTCAAGATGGAGGACCTGATCTCCTTACCATCTGTCAGAGACATTCAGGACAACTCTCTTCCACGTGGAATTTTGTACAAAATAATCTGATAACAATGCCTTAGCCATAATTGTGTTAAACTTTTATTTGCTTATAATTAAGGCATTGACATATGCCAAGTTACTGGTATAATTTCTGCTCACTTACATTGAGACGGACTAATACCTTCCAGCCAACTGTGAGGAGGCCTATTTCCTCCAGGACTCTGCCACACTGCAAAAACAACTGCATGCAATGTGTGATGTTTTACACACAGACCTACCCTGTTCCGATGCTCCATGTGCCAGCACAGAAAGTAGCTGGTAGCAAAGCTGTAAACTTGAATATATTTGGGGTGGAAACCCCATGTGCCTCTGCTAGGTTTCACAGTTCTTGCCTCAAAGTCATGGGTTCTATATTTGTAGTTTGTGGAAGTCTTTCCAGGGTGGGCGAACCTTTTACTTTTAAAAATGAATGGACTTCAGTCAGAAATGGGTTCAAAAAAGTGATATTGCCAAGTTAATTCATGTCACTCTATGCATTTATTAGTAGGTAAGTTCCTTTTCCAAACTTGAACTTATTAAAAAAAAAACGCCTTCTGGGATTCTGCATTTAGCAAGGAACAGAAATTTCAATTTGGATGTTCCAAAATATAATTTGGCTTCTCTAAGGCCTTTATCTCTGTGAAATTATTGCTAATTTTATTTCAGCATACTTCACTTACTTTTTGGTTTCTTTTATATTAGGACACTTGATTCAGCAAAGCTGTCCCATTTACAGTTCCCAGTGGGGCAAACCCACGGACAGAATTAGAAGGAAAAGGGAAAGTTCCACATGCTCAATGGTGACGTGAGAGTAATAGTTTTGTGTGTGTAATTGTCTTATTAGTTTATGTGACACAACCTTTTTTTGAGGTTTTACTTGAAATGCGCACATAAGATGAATTGATTCAGTGAGCAAATTGAGTGAGGGAAGTACTGTAGTTGCGTGATCTCTTAGTTGTAAGTTTAGACAGACGCTGGCCTCTATTGGGCAGAATATCCAGAAGTGATTGAGTCTTTAAATTAGTGAACTGTTTGTTAAAATAACGAGAGTGAATAAAAATCATTAAGCTCGAACAATCTGTTTTAGTTCACTTATAATTTTAATGACACTGAATTTGTTTATTCTGTTTGTGATTTGGAATGTTGAGCTTTTTTACATTAGGGATGAATCCATCTTGATTCACCCATCCTGAGCAACCAGACATCTTCCCATCAGTGTAATTAATTACATCTTGAATGTTTCCAGTTCTCCCTTCCAAACATTTGCCACCTTCTGAGAAGCTTAGTCAGTACAGAAATTATGAGTCAAATGATCTCCTGCATTATAACGATTCTGTGGTATAAGATGTGAAGTTAACTTTTACAAGTCTCCTTGTTTGAACCCTTAATTTAACATAGATATTCCAAGTTACTTTTCCATACTGTTTATTGCCATGTGTGCTTCTCAGACACCTTCTTTTGAGCTAAGATTCTTCAATTTTTTTCTTGACAACCCAAATACCTGTCATTAGGAATTGGACTGGTGATTCTCCTCTGCGCTGACTCCAATATATGAATTTTTCCCCTTTCACGGTGCAATCAGAACTGGACACAGCGCTCAAGCTGCAGACTGACCTAACCAGAGAACTATACAAATTGATCACAACTTCCTTTAACTTGCGTTCTCCTGCTTTTGCAATATATTTTGTTTTGGAATTAAGGTGTCATGCATCTGAAAAGTGTTCCCATTAATGGATTTTGCATTTGCCCATCCCTGACCATTTAATCAATTGCAGATGAAAACCAATCCTTTGGACTTGAACTTAGCTGTTGCAGTTACCGGAGCAGATGGAAGTCAAATTGTATGATTTTCACTAATCCCACTTCCACCAAGTGCCTTGGGACTATTTCTGTATATTAAAGTTGCTTTATCAAGCCGTTTGCAGTTGTAAATGGAAATATTGTGAATTTGTGTAACGTCTGTGAAATTTTGAATGCAGATTAAAGTGCAATAAACTCTCTCACGTGCCCTGTACCAGAAAATATATCAGTCCAGTTTATGGACACCTTATTGGAAAATGCAATGAGGTAATACAGGATGAAAATTTGATCTTCAGGCAATTTTTCTGCCACCTAACAACTCTCCAATCAAACATTCTTGAGAAAATTAAGTTTCTGGGTGCATTTTCTACATGGGCGGTCAACCTTTCAGCAACAAGTAAAACTGCTTAAAATAGCAAATAGTTTTACTTCTTTCCACAGTATCATGCTTTTCCTGCTGGTGAGTATTAAAACAAATTGGACCATGAAAAGTATTCAAAGTGAAAGTATTTTAACTAGAGCACTGGATATCATTAATGTAATGTGACAATCCATTGCTGGCTGTTCAGTGAACCTGTTAAAAAGAAACTAAATGAGCCTTGCAAATTAGCTGGGAATATGAATCATCTGCCACATTCTTAAAAAATACATTTTCAGTCTCATCCTTGATCAATATTTGCTAATTTTTCAAAATAAATTGTTTGTGGATCCTTAACAAATCCTATTAGATTATTCTTGTGGGATCAGATGTGCTGGGAAAGTATAGAGATTTCCTTTTCAATAACTGGCTTTATTTGTTCACTGTTTAATCTAAGGAGGTGATAACATTGACAGACCATGTAGGGATGCTTTTACTAAACCAAAGAATTTTAAAATTCAGTTTTAATATTATTTTGGTTTAGGGTGGTGTACATGTTTGTTTTGGAATGAAATGTCATTTGATCTGGCATCTTCATCCAGCAACATTTAGAGCTGCACAGTATGTGCGTAAATGACCTTGTTAACTCTTTTCTCATTGTTATTTTATCTTGTTTTGAACTTTAAATCAAGACTTATTCATTTTCCATGAACATGCTTTAGAATCATAAAATGTTGGCATGAGTAGTGATTTTTATGTAGGCATCGCCAGCAGCAACAGCATTTGTTACCCATTCTTAAATGCCCCATGCATTGAGTGGCTTGCTCGGGCGCTTCAGGCAGTTCAACTACTTTACTGTGGGCCTGGAGTCACAAGCAAACCAGGCCAGTTAAAGGTGAATGAGTGAACCAGATGTTTTTTTTTTGTAACCCCAGTCCATAGTTTCATGTTTACCATTACTGACAACAGTTTTCAATTCCAGAATTATTCAATGCTTTAAATGTGGCTCCGCACGGTGGCTCAGTGGTTAGCACTGCTGCCTCACTGCCCCTGGGACCTGGTTCGATTTCCACCTCGGGTGACTGTCTATGTGGAGTTTGCACGTTCTCCCTGTGTCTGCATGGATTTCCTCCGGGTGCTCTGGTTTCCCCCCACATCTAAAAGGTGTGCAGGTTAGGTGAATTGGCCATACTAAATTGCCCATAGTGTGTTCGGTATATTAGTCAGGGATTAATGTAGCGTAGGGGAATGGGTCTGAGTGGGTTATTCTTCGACGGGTTGGTGTGGACTTGTTGGGCTGAAGGGCCTGTTTCCATACTGTAGGGAATCTAATCTAATCTCATCATTTAACCTCTCCCAGTCGCTGGGGTGAGATTTGAAATCATGTCCACAGAGCATTTGCCTGGGTTTGTGGATTACCATGTGGGAATTTGTGTCCAACGTCTCAGGGAAGGAGAGGAAAATTGGAAGCCAATTAGAAGTAACCTGAGTTGGTCTATTAATGAAGTGCAAATCAATGGAAGTAAGGTCATTTAATGAGATTTTAAGTTCACTGTTTAAACTCGAAGTGGAAAATTCTAAATTGCTTTATTGATGTCGAGGTTCTGAATTTTTTCATTTTTCATTTTTCCAACTTTTCTTGTCTTTGTTCACATTGCTCAAGGGAGTGGCAAATTCTGCCCACAAGTTCTTTGCAAAACCCTGGCTTTGAAACTTCTCACTATGTAAGATAATGTTTGACTTAAATGAAGCATTATGGAGAGATATGAACTTGTCAAATATATCAGTCATATGCAATGAAAGAACTTTTCACCCAGTTAACACTCTTAGCTATTTGCCTTAATTGTTTGTTTCCACATGCCAGATCTCTACCTATTCATTCATCAGGCATCTTCCAGCTGCTTACCCAGGGAATTGAACACAAAATCCTGACTAACACTCCAATGCAGTACAGAGGGAATGCTGCACAGTTGAAAGTCCCCTTACTCAGATAGAATGTTAACTCAAGATCAGGCTACCCTCTTGTGAGTGCAAAAATAAAATCCCACGGCTCTTTTTAATGAAGAACACGGGATTCTTCTCATCCTAGCCATGTTTATCTCTTGATCATCTTCAATTTTGAAAAAAAACATTATCTAGTGACTGTCACATTGTTGTTTGTGCGATCTTGTGCAAAGATTGGCCACGTTTGCTTTACTTTGCAACATTGATTGCATTTCACATTTGGACTTCATTGATTTAAAATGCATTTGGACAGCATGTGGCTGTGAAAAGCACTGTATAGTCATAACATTATTACAGTTCTCCATATGCCATTGTGTTATGATTATTGTGTAGTTAATTGAGCTTTCCCATAAAACACAAAGGTTTACTGTGGTAATAAAAATATTCATTATCTTTATAAGCAAATTTTAATGTCTTCTCGTTAGCATATCTGACTATATCAGCAGATAAATATTTTACAAATAAAAAGCCAAATTATTTTTACATTGCATCTGATCACTGTTTTATGGCTATTTATCACTTGTTTGAAGAGGAGTGGCATACATTAAAGGTAATAGATTTTATTCAGACACTGAAGAATAACCGATTAAAGCCCAGAAGCAACAATGCGCAATGCAGAAGTGAGTACGTCCACGTTCAGACTGTTGGGTTCAAGGTGACAAGCATGACCAGAAACGATACAATACTTCCAAAGTCAATACTTACAAAGATTGATGTTGCGAGTGCTGAAGACTCTTCAATATTTGTCCTGCATTAGGATTTGTTTCATTTCATTGAAGCTTCCACTGATTTCAATTGTTATGTCCTTAATTCTGAATCCTAATGTATAGGATGAGAACTGTATCTTTTCTTGGATTTCACTGCAGTCCTGAGGAAGTGTTGTGTTAGAGGTGTTTAGTTTGCATCAAGGTTAAAAATCACACAACACCATGTTATAGTCCAGTAGTTTTATTTGGAAGCACTAGCTTTCGAGCGCTACTTCGAACCGCCTGATGAAGGAGCGGCGCTCCAAAAGTTAGTGCTTCCAAATAAACCTATTGGACTATTACCTGGTGTTGTGTGATTTTTAACTTTGTATACCCCAGTCCAACACCGGCACCTCCAAATCATACTGTTGAATCAAGCATTAAATTTGGGTCCTACATTCTTGTTTGGATCAATGTGAACAATATCATAGTGTTATTGCAAGAAGGGTAGGGCATTTCTGCTGGTTTATTAACCGACATGCATTCCTCAGCCAACACCCAAAATAGATTACCTAGTTATTTATGTCATTTCACGTTGTGTGAATATTGGTTGATGTTTTACTCCATTATTGTAGTGACTGCAGTTCAAAAGTATTGGTTATTATGTACTTTGAGAGCATGAAGTTTGTAAGAGAAATGCAAGCTTTTCACTGATTTCTGTGAATGAAGCTTTGGTCTTTTGGGTGAGTGCTCACATGAGTTAAAAGCAAAGTATTGGAAATACAAGCTGCATCTGGAGAAAGGGAGAAACAAAGGATTAACCTCAATGTCCATCACAATGAGAACACACATTGTAAAAAAAATCAACCTATGTAGATAGAAACAACTTAAAAGACTTCAGCACTATTTGCTGCATTATGAAATGTACTGAGAAAATAGTTGGATTTTCTCAATGAATCCTTCATTACTGTCAACCAAATGCCACCTTTTGGCATCTGCCATATCTGCATCTTGATCTTCAGTCTTGATTTATGGACAGCGTTGCTAAATTTGTGGGTATGCTAATTTTTATCAAGTTTTGATGTGGAAGATCAGAAACAACTTGAATTCAGAACTCTGAGGAAGCCTTTAAACCTGAGAAATTATTCAATATTTCTCCATGTGGGTTGTTGGTGGACATGCTATGCAATTTACAAAATTCTTTTTTTCTGGTCCCTCATAATTTTGTGTGTTTATAATTTTTATTTATGGATGCAGATGTTACTTAATTTTTCTAGCGATACACTCCACTTCAGCATAGCATTGCTAATGCTGTATAATGAGAGATGGGCCATAAGCAGTGGTTTTACTGACAGTAATTATTTGAGTTAACAACAATGAAGTACTAGTCCCTGCAGTTGTTTGTATTAGAGCTAGAAATTGCTCTAGGGCAACCCAGCTCTGACCAGCTTTCCACATGGTTCCAACATGCAACTCCTCTCTACGCTGCTGCAGTGATGAGCTTCCATTTGGAATATCGGACATCAAGATTTTCTTTTGTTGTGGTGTAAATTGGACAACAGCTTTTAGCTGCTGCACATATGGGTGTAAAAATGCAAAAATTGTGAAGTTTCTGTCAGGGAGAGATCCCTGTGTTCCATAAACTACTCTACATCAAACCCAGAAAAATTTTGTATTAGAAAATGTCAAGAATGTAAACATTTGGTGTTTGCCTTCTAAACACCCATCTGAAAATGTCAGGGCTAGTACATTCTGCCCAGTATCAAGTACTTCATGGTAAACATTTGCAATCACAGGTAGTTCCTCTATAATGCGATAGTTGCATTCTTGTGCAACCCCGCATTATAGAAAAGTCGTACTTTACAAACAGCGCTCAAATGTTTGCGATGTAATCGTGTTACAGCCAGCACGTTTTAAAGGTTTGCGCTTTAGAAATAGTACTCTATTGCGTTATGGTGAATTCACATTAATGAAATGTGTTATAACAGAACGACCTGTGGGTGCAGCATGCCAACAAGTGTCCATAATTAAGGGTTGAAACTTTATTGCTGGAACAGCACAGCAGGTCAGGCAGCATCCAGGGAACAGGAGATTCGACGCTTGTTATAACAGAACGACCTGTGGGTGCAGCATGCCAACAAGTGTCCATAATTAAGGGGTTAAGAAATGCATTTTGTCTTTGCTGCATTTTTAAGAATGACCAAGTTTTGCACCAGGTTTACTGATTTTTCTGTTACACTCCTCGAAAGCTGGAAGTGCGAGCAGCAATTATTTAACAGTGACTGCATTTGTAGGTTAATTGCAAATGAAAACACTAAAATGACTTGCTGGTTTACAGGTGAAGAATGACAGAAACGTGATTTGGGAAAATGCAGTCAGCAGTTGAGCAGTCCCTGACTGCTCTCTATGATTAAATGTTTATGTTAATTAAGATACAGTTATCTTCCTCTTTAGTGTTGTCCACATTGAAAAAGTATAAATATGGTGAGGTGTATTATGATCAATGCAGATTGATTGATTGTAATCCTCTGAAGGCATTTTTCTGCTATAATGAACACAATCAGAGGAAACAAAAATAGCTGTAGGTATTGGAAGGCCTGTGTGTGTGGTTTTGTAGAAAATGCATATTCACAGATTTATTGAAGCTTTGTGCAAACTGCAGCTGTTTTTTGATTGCTGCAATTCCTAGGTTCAAACCCAGGTTGTCTATTTGATCAGCTCATGACTTGATCAGCTCATAATCTCTCTATTATCTCTGCAGAGTATTTTTCAGTGAAGACATTTCAGTAGACAGAAACACTCATATACCAGATTTATCAAATAATATTGATATACCAGAGTCTGTGGACTGTCTGTACTGACAATGGGCACACTGCAGCCCAAAAGTTGCATTTCAGGTACAAAATAAGTGGTTCCTGAGAGGCTTCCATTTGAAACTCCCGCAAGTCTAACTGCTTTCCTTTCTTCACCTCACTTGCAGTGTGTGATATCCAAAACTCATTAGGGATGTATTCTCTTACTCATTGACATATAGCCTGATTTAGTCGCTGCCATTCTCTTAATTGATTAATCAAAGGCAACAGTACATTGTTGTGGCATGATTTAGAAAATAATTAGCACCAAAGCCTAGTTTCAGTAGTAGTTTAACCCTGAGCAAAAATCCCTGCCATATTTTGAATTCCTGAGGTAACAGAGATCGACAATTCTACCTCATCCAAAAATCCAGTGATGAAATGCCTCAATTCTGCCTTATTGCCTGTACGTGTTCTTTCAGCTGTGCATTACTGCCCAACTCTGTTTCTACTGGTATGTAATTGAAACTCTTATGCCAAGCATGTTACTTAAAAATTTGAGTGCTGCAATATTATCTTTGCTGCTGTCCCATGTAGCGCCCTTCATCGAGTGCAATTCTGCCAAACATAACCTGAGCTGCATAGAATCATTCTGTTCCTTCTCTGTCTTGCCCTTAACCCCACCCCAAATCTTACAAATTTATATTGGCACCCCCAACCTTCAACAAATTACTTTGGAAATTTCTCATCTTTATCTTTTAAACATCTCCAGGTTTTCTCATCATCATTTTTGAAATCTCCTGTAATCATCGATTTCATGTCTCTATCCCTGAACGTTGTGCTGTGGACTACATCTTCTGTGCTTTTTAATCTTAGCATTGGTGGTCCTCCAGTGATTAAGGCCCAAATCTACTCTCTCTGAACCAGTGAGACTGTCCAACTCAATAAATAAACTTTTGTGTACTTTTTGAATACTTTCTGGTCGCATTCATGATCCTTCCATTCCTGGCTGACTCCTAATTTTGCCTGTCAAACTGTGGAAAAACTTTGAGAATATTTTAATGCTTATAGTGCTATATAATTGGATGTTGTTGGCAATTTTCATGCAATTCTTGCTCCAATTGTTAGTTTCACACTCTGCTTACCTACTAAAATCAGTACTAGAACACAGTGAGAAAATTACTGACCTATGCTATGGAAGCTGCTGTATAAATTCAGTCAGCCTTCAATTTCCATTTTAAAATTGAAGCCTTGTTGAAGTCACAGCTCCTTACAAAAGCCTGATGCCAAATGCACATTCTTTTAATCAACTTATTGCAATATGATTCGGACTCATACCAGCTCAGTTGGTTTAAGCAGTGAGGTGTGATTGCTGGCTTGGATATGGAGTCAGAGACAAAGGGATGGAAATGATAAACAAGAAAACAAGCCAAAATTTTAAAAAAAGAATGAGTGTGTTGCTGGAAAGGCCAGCATTTGTTGCCCATCCCTATTTGCCCCTGGACTAAATTCAGAGGGCAATTAAGAATCAAACAAAATGCTGTGAGTCAAGAGCCACATTGAGGCCAGACCAGGTAAGGATAGCAGATTTTCTTCATGAAGGCATTTCTTCATGGCATTATTAATTCAGTGACATTACCACTATGCCACCATCTCCACTGAAAGTCATAAACTGTTAGAGATATTAATATGATACAATTGAACAATTTTAAAATTGTTCATCCCCAGGGGAGAGAAAAGTTAATTAGTATTGCATTAACAGTTTTCAGATCATTATAAAGCTAGTTTCATTGTTATTTTACAGCCTTTCTTTCCTGCAGGGAGTTTAGTGAACAATTAATGTGCATGTCCAACAAGTTCTATAATGTTTAGGTAGCTAAAGGTGACTTGCTATTTATACAAAGGAAACAGCAAAAGACCGAAATGAACCAACAAGTCCAATTTTACGTGCGAGCTCAAAGTTTTGATCAGTTCTACCACTTACTACCATATTGGTCAAATACTTCACAATGTGAGTTTTAAAATTGTGTCATGCAAAGTGGCAAATGATTACAATCTGCATAAACTACTTATATATTAAAAAAAATCATTCCCTTATCATCTAAGTATGTGACCATGCTTCACTGATTCATCTATCAGCTTTCTATAATGGCAGTCCAATAATTACCTGCATATTTTACTTGAAACATTATTCCAAAGTATGAGGAAACACTGAACATGATTATATAATTCTCAGAGACCCACAGAATCAGTCACAGCTACTATGAATGGACCAGATGTTTATCTGACACACTAACTTCTTATGTGAACTTGGTGACTGGATAGTAACTGTTTTGAGTAACTGTTTCGAGCACATGATATTTTTCTGTTCTGTGTGTACTGAGTTAGCTCTATTGCCTCCCAATCCTTTTTACATAGAGTCATAGAGATGTACAGCACGGAAACAGACCCTTCAGTCCAACCCGTTCATGCTGACCAAATATCCTAAATAAATCTAGTCCTATTTGCCACAACTTGGCCCATATCCCTCTAAACCTTTCCTATTCATATACCCATCCAGATAGCTACTAAATGTTGTAATTGTACCAGCCTCCACCACTTCCTTATTCCATGCATGCAGCACCCTCTGCGTGAAAAGGTTGCCTCGTAGGTCCCTTTTAAATCTTTCCCTCTCACCCTAAACCTATCTCCTTTAGTTCTGCACTCCCCCATCCCAGAGAAAAGACCTTGTTTATTTACCCTATCCATGTCCTTCATTATTTTATAAACCACTACAAGGTCACCCCACAGCCTCAGGTGCTCCAGGGAAAACAGCCCCAGCTTATTCAGCGTCTCCCTATATCTCAAACCTCCAAACCTGGCAAAATCTTTGTAAGTCTTTACTGAACCCTTCCAAGTTTCTCAACATCCTTCCCAAAGGAAGGAGATCAGAATTGTATACAATATTCCAAAAGTGGCCTAACCAACCCTATATAGCTGCAACATGACCTTTCAACTCCTATACTCAATGCTTTGATGAATAAGGGAAAGTATACCAAACACCTTCTTCACTATCCTATATACCTGCGACTTTCAAGGAACTATGAATCTGCATTCCATGGTCTCTTTGATCGCCAGCCATCCCTAGGACCTTACCATTAAGCGTCCTTTTGCCTTTCCAAAATGCCGCACTTCATGTTTATCTAAATTAAACTCTATCTGCCACTCCTCGACCCATTGGCCCATCTGATCAAGATCCTATTGTACTCTGAGATAATCATCTTCCCTGTCCAATACACCTCCAATTTTGGTGTCATCTGCAAACTTACTAACTATACCTCCTATGTTCACACCCAACTCATTTATATAAATGATGAAAAGCAGCCGACCCAAAATCGATCCGTGTGGCACCCAACTGGTCACAGGCCCCAAGTCTGAAAAACAATCCTTCAACACCATGCTCTGTCTTCCTGCCTTCGAGCCAGTTCTATATCCAAATAGCTAGTTCTTCCTGTATTCCATGTGATCTAACTTTGCTAAACAGTCTATCATGAGGAATCTTGTTGAACACCTAACTGAAGTCTATATAGGTCACGACCGTAGTGCTGGAAAAGCAAAGTAGGTCAGGTAGAATCAGGAATGAAAGGCTTTTGCCCGAAATGTTGATTTTCCTGCTCCTTGGATGCTGCCTGACCCACTGTGCTTTTCCAGCACCACATTCTTGACTCTAATCTCCAGCATCTGTAGTACTCACATTCACCTCTATCTAGATCACGTCCACCTCTGCCGTCATCTACTTAAGTGAGTCATTTGTATGACAGGCCATTTTGCCATCTTTGGACTCCAGACACACACATCCAGTACCAGCAGTTGGTTCCATAACTGGATTTATCTTAGGTTATACAATATTTATTGGCAAATATGCCAGTAATGTTTATGAACAAGTACTGCTATTTTTACGATGCCAGACTACAGATTGATATTAAGCTGTGCAAACTGATGGTAAATGTGTCTATAAAAATTTAGTTTATGTAAAACTCCACACATTGCAGCAACAATTTGCTTTCATGTAATGCTTTTAATATAGTAAAAGGTCCAAAGGCACTTTGTTGGAGCATTGTCAAATACACAAAGCACTCCACCTTGATGATGTTAACTTAGTAAGCTACTTCATTCCATGTGTATATTTGTGATCTTTGTCAACATTCAAGTTGCACAGATTCCTAATCACAAGTTTAGGTTCACGTCACATTCTATTTTCTCCCTCATTCCTCAGCCTTACATCATCTAGATCCACATCTCACACTGTTGAATTCTTCAAAATAGCTTTGTTTTTTCAACTGGTCAGCAGACACTGTAAACTGTGTGAATGGGGAAAACTTAACCAATAGTGTACAGCTATTTACAATTTCTAGCTGTAATGTGCCATTGAAATGTTGTAGTTTAAAAAGAAACTTATGAACTGTAATTTTATTCCCTTGAAATTTGGAACAAATACTAACATGAAAAATGTCTGTTAAGCCTGCCATTTTAATGACAAATAGAGTCTACACTGTAATTGTTCGAACAAACTTTCAATTTATACATTCCCCTGTTCAGTGAGATTTCCAGCTAAGTTCTCCATTATTTGCTCATATTACGTTGTAATTTCTGTGCTAGTTGTTCCCAAGTCTGATTGTCAAATGAAAGCATCATCAGACAAGACAGGACCAGCTGAAACCCTCTTTCCCTGGGAAAGAGATGACCTGAGAGATGGCAAATTCCTTGCAGCAATGTTATGGAAAGGCTTGTTGTTGGGTTAGTTGATATGATCATTTGTGGCTTAAGAGTAATTCTTGATCTGCAGCACTTGAGCATTGCAGCAGAGGGACTCCTGGGCTCAGGTGACTCTGGCTTCTATTGTATGTTTTTTTTCAGCAGCTTTGCATCTGTTTGTTTCAAATCCTTGGTCATTCTGCATCAGCTGTTTGCCAACATCCTCCAGCTTCTGAACTTGTGGGTCAATGTCACCCAGCGAGAGCTGTCTTTTCAGCTAGTGTACCTTGGTTTTGCTTACCAGAGCATAGTTCACCATGAGGCACACTGCTTTTGATATTCTGGAATCTGGACATTATCTTCCATATTTTAGTTAACTCTATTGATGGGATTTGTATAAGTAGCTTACAGACCCATCTTTTGTTCTTATACTTCTGGATCTTTCTGAGGGTCAGTTAGCTGAGTTGGCTGGATGACTGATTTGTGATGCAGATTGAGGTTAACAGCACAGGTTCAATTCCCGTGACTGATTTGAATTCAGCACAGACGTCTCTTCTCTCACCCAAGTCATGGTGAAAAGGTATGTGAAGTCATAGTATCATAGAATCCCTATGGATACAAGCCGTTCAGCCCATGGAGTCCATACCAACCCTCTGAGGAACATTCCACCCAGTCCTACACAACCCGCTCCCCCCCCGCCCCAACTCCACCCCCCACCCCTCCCCACTCTATCCCTGCAACCCCGCGTTTCCCATTGCTAATCCACATAATCTGCATAACATTGGACTGTGGAAGGAAATTGGAGCACCCGGAAGAAATGCATGGGTAGAATGCGCAGCCATCACACAGATAGTCGCTCGAGAGTGGAATCAAACGCAGGTCCCACAACCTATTTATTTAGAGTGGTAGGAATAAAGAATAATCTACTTGAAAGAATGAAGAGATTTATAACTTTTAACTCTTATTTGGAGCTAATTTAGTTAACCAGCCCACAGGGAAAATTATGCCTAAGAATAATACCTTCCTTCAAATTGCCTGCACAATTTAATAAACCTTAGCTATACTATAAATACCCCAGATATTTTAATAGTCTATGATTAGTCTCTCCTGAAAATATACTACTTCATTTAAGGAGTATGTAGAGAGTAGGGTTTGTAGGAGTTATATCAGGAAAAACTTAAATGAGATGCTTTACAAATTTTACTATTTTATTAACAGAAGTTAAGCAATACATTTCACGTGAAAAGGTATATGGCTATTCTTAAAACTAACAAAAGATTTCATACCAATCTAATAGAAATCAATTTGATGTTCTTTATAACTATTTAAAAATATCTAGGAATAGCTAACAGAATATCCATTAACATTTTAAGCTTTACCTTAAAGCCCCAAGCAAGAAACAATATTCTCTCCAACTTTGGGAGAATATATTTTACGAAATATTAAGAAAGCTTAAGGCAAATGACATAGAAACATGTAAGCAAAAACTCAATAAGAATGGACAAGAAAAGAAGAGATGAATGTGCTAATAAGGCTGGATGATAAAATAGGAGGAAAATTGTATTAATGATAGCATGACCTTTTAGTGTGCTGTAACTTGATATTGTTTTGTTTAAACTATTTTAGTATTTTATAATTCGGAGATGCCGGTGTTGGACTGGGGTGTACAAAATTAAAAATCACACAACACCAGGTTATAGTCCAACAGGTTTAATTGGAAGCACACTAGCTTTCGGAGCGACGCTCTTTCATCAGGTGATTGTGGAGGGCTCGATCGTAATACAGAATTTATAGCAAAAATTTGCAGTGTGATGTAACTGAAATTATACATTGAAGAATTGATTGTCTGTTAAGCCTTTCATCTGTTAGAATACAGTGATAGTTTCACTTCTTTCATGTGTAAATCACAAAATCGTTTTATTTAAAGTTGCATTCTCGGGTTAGCTGCTAACAATGGTGATAGCTAAGACAATATGTTGAAGGTGTTAGCCCCTGTGTT
This sequence comes from Chiloscyllium plagiosum, assembly GCF_004010195.1. Taxonomy (NCBI): domain Eukaryota; kingdom Metazoa; phylum Chordata; class Chondrichthyes; order Orectolobiformes; family Hemiscylliidae; genus Chiloscyllium; species Chiloscyllium plagiosum. Next base: position 16,592,912 of record NC_057747.1, on the reverse strand, counting down.
CTCTGTCTATGACCTGATGTTTAGATTGATTCCAATCTAAAAAGTGAGATAACAGAGTTTTACATAAATTCATGCAGTTTTTGAGCTTAGAGTTCTACATGAATGTATGTGGTTTTTGAGCAAAGTGCAATGTAACTCTGAAAGTACCAAAAAAATTCACCACACAAAATATATGTGTGCATGTGGGTCTTCGTCTGTCTGTGTGTCTGTCTGTCTGGCTGGGGTGGGGGTTGTGAGTGTGAGTGTGTGTGTGTGTGTGTGTCATAAAACATCAGAGCAAAAATTAGGCCATTCGGCCCATGGAGTCTGCTCTCATCGTTCAATTATGGCTGATAGGTTTTTCAACCCCATTTTCTTCCTTTTTCCATGTAATCTTTGATCCCCTTGACAGTCAAGAACTTATCTATCTCTGTTTTAAAAATACACAATGACCTGTGTCCGCCTTTTCTCCAAGGCTGTGTTCTCGGGTCCTCGCCTCTCCTGCCAATGGAAACATCTTTCCAATGTCCACTCTGAACAGGCCTTTCAATATTCTGTAAGTTTCAATTAGATCCCGTCCCCCCTCAATCCTTCTAAACCCCATCGAGTATAGTCCCAGATTGCTCAAATGTTCCTTATATGTTAAGCCTTTCATTCCTGGGATCCTTCTCATGAACCTCCCTTGCATCCTTCCTGGAGCCTATATTTGCTCACAAGACTCTAAGTGTGATCTGATCAGAGCTTTATACAGCCGCTGAAGTACATGCCTGCTTTTATATTTTAGTCCTATTGAGATGAATGACAACATGCATTTGCTTTCCTAACTACCAACTCAACCTGCAAGTTTACCTTGACAGAATTCTAAATTAGGACTCCCAAGCCTCTTTGCACTTCAGATTTCTGAATTTTCTCCACAGTTAGAAAATAGTCCATGCCTCTATTCTTCCTACCAAAGTGTAGGACCTCATACTTTCCCAATTGTATTTCATCTGCCACTTCTTTGTCCGAATTCCTAACCTGTCTGAATCTTTCTTCAGCTTCCGTGCCTACTCAATACTACCTGACCCATCACCTATCTTTGTATTGTCACTTATTAATGATGGCGAGGACAATGGTTTGCAATTCCAACTGTCCATCAACCATAGTGGGGAAGTAGACATCAAGTGAAAGTGAGATGTTGAGAGGCAGGACAACTAACTGTAAGGTTGGAAGTAGTGTCTATTCTGTCACCTTCTCTAAACCCTTCCAAATGTCTGATCTGTCTTTCAACAAACACATTGACTTGGACCCCATTTATCACCCCCAAGAAATAGAACAGGAAATGATATCACCACAGGAAATGACATCACCTACCTAACGAAACCCAAACACATTAAGAGAAAGCGGGCTACACCACCAGTGCTTCATCCAGAGGCTCACTGAAGATGTTACTGAGTGTGGTGACGAAATGTCTGAAGACTAACCTTCCAGCTCAGCGAGCAAACCTACACCCTGATCTGCCTTTGTTCGGCTGATTCAGAGCACTTTGAAAATTTAATACCAATATATTTAATACTGGGGCGTCTGATTTTGTGCATCTCGCCCGAAACCAGTACTGTTCCCCATTGGGTGTCTGCCCAGTAGGCTTTATCCACCTTACTTGCTCAAAAAGGTCAGGATCATGGCAGAGTTGGACTAGCTGTCTTACATCCTGCTTCTGGCAGCTGTACTCTTATTGGGCAGGTCCCCATGAAATTCTGAGATAATTAGATCCATAATTTCCTCATCTTCACCTGCCCAGGGTGAACACATTGATTCTGCTTTTTGAGTTAAGGATTGTTTAGAATTTAAACACTTCGCAGAAATTGAAGCTATTCATCTGGGAGCAAAGTAGAATTATTGGGTGGAATCTTTTGCTCTCTCTGTTGAGCTTTATAGCAGGAAGGGCATTTATCTTTGGGGTGGTGGGTGTATCTGTATCCCATTGCCATTTTGTTTCCAATAGAATTTAATTAAACGAGGGAAGGACCTTAGTCAACCTTCCCGTTGTTGCAGGGATTGACTCAGTGGCAAACAGGCCTGTGTTCGTGTTGGATGTATGACAGCTGAAACCATGTGGGTCACCTGGAGGGGTGGAGTCCCTTCACCAAAGACAAGGGATTTGCAAACTAGACATTGGGATGGTGTTGCAGGGTGGGGAGTGGCTTGTCCACTGCTAGCTATCTCCCTCCTGCCCTTGCTTCCTACCTCCCCGCTCCCTGATCCCCATATGAGCCCCCACATCGGTAATTTGTAGCTGAGGACCTCTGGAATCCTGGGACTTTGGTATCTGTACTGCCAGTAGCAGCGTCAACCTTTACAGAGTGTTGCGAGTACAAGAGCTGGTGCCCTCTGACAGGTTGGAAGCTATCACTTGGCAGGATCTCCCTCTCCCCGAGATCTTGATTCCCACAGAAGGCTGGCTGGTTGTCACTCCAACGATTTGATTGGCTAGTGGTTTAGCCAACCTTCCCACAGCAAGGCATCGTTGGTGCCCTGCAGCTCTCCAGCCAGCAGGTGAAACCACCCCACCTCCAAACACCATAACAAGATTTCATCTATTAATTCGAATGCCTAATGGGTATTTATTATAACAAAATTCTGTTTTAGCAAGTTGTATTAATGTAGTGTCTTTAGTGTAACAAAATGCCCTTCAGAATTTTGCTGAAACATGATCCATGTTAAAAGGTGCTCCAAAAAATGCACAAAGGGAGATATATTCCTCATTTTAGGGTATTGATATTTTTAATCAATCTGTTCTGACATGTTATGATACCTATTTCGAGCAGATGGGCCTTGAAACCAAGCCTTATGACCCAGGGTTGGAAACTTTACCACTGCACCAGAAGAGCTCTTAACATTACAATATTTAGGGGCAATTTTTTTCTCCCCAGTACACAGGTGAAAGAGCTTGGTAGGGAGGAAATTCAGTCACAGATTTGTTTCAAATTTCTGTCTGTGCATTTTAGATAAAAAGTTGTGGCAGCATGCGACTGACTGTATCCAGACTCTGGAGAGTAAAATGTCTACTTCCATCTAATCTCAGTAACTGGAGACTCCAGCGGCTGAAAACCATGTGGGCAATTAATTGACAAGAAACTTGTCTTACGGGAAGTCGAGAAAGCACTCTAAATGCACAGTTGAAGATGTGGATGTTACAATTAATTTATCAGTTACTCAGAACACTTGCTCGGATCAACAAGCAATAGGTTAGGATTTCATTGAATCAGCCTGCACTGATGTGAAGAGTTCCTTTGTGTATTTCAACTATCATTCAATTAATTAAAAAAAATCAAAGCTGAATTAAAAGGCCAGTGATATCATCAGGGCTGTCAATGTTGTGAGTAACATTTCTAACTGATAAAACGGTTCAGGTTGCAAATCATGTTAATATAAGGCTAGAAATGACCCAGTCTAAAGAGTTGAGCACATGACCTGAGCCAATACTACAGTATGTACACCAATGGATGTACTTGTTTCCAATAGAGTCTGGACTCCAGGCTTCCTTGGTGCCTGCCGACTTGGTACACTTGACTCCAGGCTCTGCCTTCCCGCTCAGGAGAACACAGAATATACCAGGCACGATTTGGGAAGATTAAGGAACTGTTGTTACTAAACCAGATTTTCTGATCATTATCTTTTTTAACGTTTGTGAAACCCTGCAGTGCAGAAATTGGCTGTCATATTACTAACAATCCTACAAACTATATAACTAAGAGGGGCACCCTTGTAACAGTTTACCTGCATCTTTACTTATCTCACAACAATAACTACATTTCAAAAGTATTTCATAATGTTCTGAGGTCATGAAAGGAGCAATGAAAACGCAGGTTTTAAATTATTGGTGTGTGTGCATGAATTCAATTAATATTTCTTCCTTAGGTATTTTAACAAACATTCATGCATTTTTAAGTAACTGTTTAACATTCCTTTTTTAAAATTTGGAATTATCATCGGAACATGTTTCATAGTCATAGGCTGTTATTGCCAAGTACACTTTATTGTTTGGTGATGACGTGTATTTTATGAAGTGAACTCAGCTATATTTGTAACATGGAATGGAAAAAATACTTAATCCCAATAAATGTCAATTATGGAATTCTTGAAAGCTTGAATTTTAAATGACAAGTGTTCTGTCAAATGAATTTACTTGGCATATTAGCAACATTTTGCATAAAATAAACAGCAAAACTGCTTATCTCATAACTTAGCTCACTAACTGTTAACAACATGTTAACAGTGTAGGCCTCTACAACAACATCACTCAGCCTAAAAGACATGTTGGTTGTAGTCATGGAGGTACTTTGTTACTCGATAAGGAAGGATTCTTGTGTCCACTGTCCTTACCAGGATGCTGTAGCATGTCTTCACAGTACTCACTTATTTTCCTCTTGTTCAGAGCATTCTTAAAAGTCTCATCACCAATGCTTCCTCACACATGTTCAGCATTCCTAAGAATTTCTGCAAGTTGGCGTGGAGATAATTTCTGACCCCGCAATCAAATGCCTGTTAGGAGTGTGCCTACCAGCAGGAGGCAGCCAAATTGTGCATCATTTCCAAGTTCGCCATCCGATTACATTGCAGGAGAGCAACTTGGAAAGACAAAGGAAGACTGGCTGAAACACCTTCTGGGAAAAGTTGCCATTCTTCAAGTAGAATAACTGTGAGGGGGTGTCACACGGTGGAGGTGCTCACCCAAGGTCCAAGCAGCATCCTAAACAGAGTAGCCAAAACTATCTCTTGGATCAAGGAAATAGATTTAAGTGCTTGTGATTTGCTGTGTACAAACTTTCTGCTTCATACATGAATCTGCAAGATTATATGATGGCATTCTGATCTCTTCATTGAAGTTTCCTCCAGGGAAATGCTCCTGGAGGAGGTAAGTGGTGGCGGTAATTGAGGCATTAATAACCAAAGTTGGGGTTCCAATCGAATAGGTCTGTTAGCTATATCAGTTCCCCTTTTGCCCTAGGGGAAATAAGGTGAAGGCGGGAACTCAATGGGAGCCAGCCTGTCACATTGTTCTGTAGTTTTCTAAGAACCCCTGTCTCTAAACCTGCCTCTGAAACCCTCCCTCCTTTACATCTTCGTGCTTGTATCTTTGTTCTGTTACCAACTCTTCATTTTCAGCAGCATTTCGATAAAATCTCTTATTAATTAAATGGCATAAGCCTGCCCCTTGCCGATAGCTTTCATTTCATTACCAGGAAAGGGCTTAGTTCTCATTCTTCTTCCATAGCCTACTAAAAATAAGGCAATTTCATTTTACATAAGAAGCTTTAAACCTCCTTATTTTCTCATCTCTCCTGAATGTTTTGTTGTTTTATTGGCTTTGCAAATGGTCCGGCTGCATACCTGTTTTGCCATGCTTGGTTTTTGCTTTACTTATCTGTTTCATGCAACACAATGCATATTTTCAAATTTAGTTTGCCCCTAATTTTCTGTTCACTTCTTGAATCCAGAAATTTCTCATCCTTCATCCTCAGATGGAGCTAATTAGGAGCAGCCAAGCTTCTGAAAAAGAATTTGGCAAATATTCAGTTATTAGGAGTTGGAAACTGGCCTTCTATGAGTTCAGTTAGCTGCTGTAACTTATCTTGCATTAACTTCTAATTATTCATAGGTGATTTTGTACTTGTATAATGCCAGTCAGCGTTTTCAACTCTATTTTTACAGGAATTGTTTGAGCCCTTAAAGAAATTTTCCTTTTATAGCAAATGATTAGCCACACAATCCTTAAAAGGATTTTCTCAAAGGATTGCAGCAAAATAGTTTAGGTATTACGGAAGTGTTTCTCTATCAGTTGATGTCAAGTGACTATGCTGTGCCAGCTGCTAGGTTTAACTAGTTTTGTCTGTTTGACTTTTTAGTTTAAATAAGGAGGGATTCTATTTGAGAATATCTGACAGAGGGACATCAGTTGTGACATTTGGCTGAAAGATTGGCTATTAATGATTAGCCGTAGGGATCTGATTCGCAACAGTGCTGTTTGTAAATGACCTAGAAACTGAAGTCTGTTCAATTGAGTCAAAATTTCTGAAAGATGTCAAAATAGAAACTGTGGCAAATGGAGAACAGTTTGTGTGTGCAGATTTTCAAGGATTTTGTGAAGTTTTGTTCACACTGTACCTTGTGTTTACATCCAGTTTACAAAGTTGCATGAGTTCAATAAGAACTTTCCTCATGATTAGTTCATAGCAAATATAACAAATAAAACAATGAACTGCAGATGCTGGAAATCGGAAACAAAAACTAAAATTGCTGGAGAAACTCAGCAGGTCTGGCAGCATCTGTGGAGAGAAAGTAGAGTAATCGTTTTGGGTCTAGTGACCTTTCATCAGACCATATCTGTTCTGGCGAAGGGTCACTGGACCCTAAATATTATCTCTGCTTTCTCTCCATAGTGTAAAGGAAACTTTTTTTGTGGGAACACCATTATCATTTGGAGTCAAATGCAGTATCAAAGATTCAAGTAAAACAAAACTATATTGTATGCACAATAAAACTCATAAATTAAAACTCATAAAGGGACCAGAAAATTTTGGAAAATAAAAGGAACTTTTACAGATATTGCACATATTTATTGCTATGACTTAAATTGTCATGTGCCATATTTATTTTTGCAACTTTTAGTTTCCTGTGAACCAAAGCTCACTATCCACTTCAATTCTTTATTCAATACTGCAACAATAAGGTGAGTCGGAATTTTACCAACAGGGAGAAGGAATGCTGCTTACTTTTCAAATTGAAGACAACTACCCATAAGGCTTTAGCTATCAGAGGCCACTCCTTGGAGCAATTGAATGACTCCCTCCTAACCTGCCAGGCAGGTCACCATGGTTTTCCAGTTGGGAAACAAATCACCTTTTCACCTGCTAGGGAGGAATGTGATCAAATAGGTGGCCGCTAAATGTCCAATTAAGTGCATTGATGCTGGTGAGTCAAGTAAATTTCCAATGGGTCTTTTCGCCCAGCACTTAATTGCTGCAGTTACGATAGTCGGAAAAGTTTCTCTCCAACTCGCCCCATGTTTTGTCTTCTCTCACTTGATGGAGGGAAAATGAATAGTTGAGAAAAAAATCTAGTCCTGAGGTGGGCTTTAATGCAAAGTATAATTATACTTACTGTCCAGACTTAAAATGGTGCAGCTGGGTTAACTTATAATGGAGATGAAACCTTGTTAAATCATGTATCCAAAGAACCACTCATTGAAAAAGCACTGAAAACACTCTCCTGAAGCTGAACATTTGAAGATTTGTACTTGTGAATTTTTCACTTGTTTTCAAAAGTGATAATTTTAAATAAAATAGTTGCTTATGATGCATGAGCATCAAGATGAGTAAGTTTCATGCTTCAAAATGATCGTCATTGTTCATAAGTTATTTTTATGTTTGTTCTGTTTTCAATTTTGAGAAGATTGTTGCTCTTCACATTTCTTTTGAGGAAGATTTTAATTCACCATCCCTTTCCAAGATGTTATGTCATAGATAAGGACCCATGGGTGGGTTAGACCACAATTCAATGAAAAGTTTCCATCATAACAAATGAGAACAAACGCACACTAAAAAGACAAATTATTGGTATGACCTCAATGCTGCAATGCTAGTGTATAATTGAAAACATCCCTTTTTAATCTTATCTCCACTGGAGCAAAAGTGGTATAAAATATACATTGGCTTGGATTAGCAAATAAAATCAACCCCTTCATTCTGCACCTGTGAGCCATTGTAATCTGCATGTTACTTGTTACGATTAAACAACTTCATAAAAGTCAAATTTTCCTGGATCTTTTTCAGATCTGCTCACCGACAGATCACTAGTCACAATCAGGCTGGTTTCAGATGAATTTGTGGGAGAAATGATTGCCAAAGTTCTGAATTGGGGATCTTATTTTTTGAATGGAAGTTCATCTTGCTTTGAACTTTTTGACTCTTGAACCTTACCTGAAGATACTATTTTTTCAAGATGGAAAAAGTATTACTTTCGAGCTATATGACTCTATGATTCATAGCTCATTACATTAAATTGAAGGCTAATATCTCTGTTTTAAAAGTTATTACTGTGATAGGGCCAGACTAACCACTGATTTTCTGCTGATTAATTATGAAGTAATTTTAAATGCGCTTCAAAGATATAGATTTGTTGGCATGTTGATGGTGGGGTGGTGGTGGTGGTGGTGATGAGGGGGTGTTTCCCTATTTAAAAGGTAATTGATTCTTGTGGAAGCCAAAAGGAGTTTGGATTCTATCTGACCTGAGTCCAACATAGGTACAGATGTCCTACCAAACAATCAAAAACAAAGATAGTTTAGAAGGGAGGAAGGAGAGAAAGTTTTGGGAGAATAACGACATGGCAAGGTAAGAGACTGAAGAATTGCATACGCTTCAGAGATTGGCTCTTTATGAAGCAGCTAACAAGTGCAGTTGCACAGCTGTCAGACTGAAACATTATATATAGATTAGATGACTTACAGTGTGGAAATAGGCCCTTCGGCCCAACAAGTCCACACTGACCCGCTGAAACGCAACCCACCCAGACTCATTCCCCTACATTTACCCCTTCACCTAACACTACGGGCAATTTAGCATGGCCAACTCACCTAACCTGCACATTTTTGGACAGTGGGAGGAAACCGGAGGGAACCCACGCAGACACTGGGAGAATGTGCAAACTCCACACACACAGTCGCCTGAGGCAGGCATTGAACTCCGGTCTCTGGCGCTGTGAGGCAGCAGTGCTAACCACTATGCCACCGTGCCGCTCATTGCACAAGAACTCTGGAGATTGGGATTTCACTGAAATAACAAACAAACAAGCAGTGCAGTTTCATAGCTGATGTGGAAGGTCTAACATCCAGCTTCACGTGCATTTGCAGAGTTATCAGTGATTTAAAAGAAGCCACTGCCTGAAACTACAAGTGAAGAGGACAACCTTTGGTTTTCTGAACCTGATCAAACTAATTGTTTGAATTTTAGACTTATAAAACTTTTAAAATCTTAATACATTTAAGAGGCATGGATATATGACTATATCAGAGGGATATGGGTCAAATGCTGGCAAATGGGACTAGGTCAGATTGGGATGTCCGGTCAGCACAGGCGAATTGGACCAAAGGGTCTGTTTCTGTGCTGCGTGACTCTATTTTAATATAAATTTTTATCTTGCATACCCTGAACCAATAAAAATTCTAGAATTTAATTCATTTACAATGAATTGAAGGCTAATATCCCTGTTTTAACCACTGTGGCTCAGTGGTTAGCACTACTGCCTCACGGCACCAGGGTCCCAGGTTCGATTCCAGCCTCAGGCGACTGTGTAGAGTTCGCACATTCTCCCCGTGTCTGTGTGGATTTCCTCTGGATGCTCCGATTTCCTCCCACAGTCCAAAGATGTACAGGTCAGGCAAATTGGCCATATTTGGTGCATTAGTCAGAGGGAAATGGATCTGGGTGGGTTACTCTTCGGAGGGTCAGTGTGGACTGGTATGGTTCCCCACATTGTAGGGAATCTAATCTAATTAGAACTTAGTATACTGTCAAAACCCAGTTAAATCTTATATGACAATGTTTATCTATTTCAAGAGTTTCTGCCGTGAGAATAATAGAATTAAAAAGTTCATATTGATTGATCAATCTTGACTTAAAATCATTTGTGAGGACTTGACTGACGTACCCTGTGGAGGAAGGTTTCTTTGTTTAACTGTGCATTGGTGGATGTAAAAAAAGTTACTGTTAGTTGTGCCTTGATTGAAATATCAGGTCTATTACCTTTTGTTCCCCAGCTAACGATGCCAGTTATAATATTTTGCCAGGTTGGGTCAAACCTGACTCTTGGGGATCTTCAACTGTTTGGTCTCAACTTCAAACTTCATCTGTCCCTTTTTTTCTATCAATTTTAATTAACTTGTGTGAAATATTCTTCAACTTTTTAAAATGTTGACGTTGTCAGTTCTGAATTATCACTCACATAATCCTGACCAGTCTCCAGGCATGAACCATAGGAATTTGGAGCAGAATAGCCTGTATGGCCCCCAAGCCGTCTCTGCTATTAATAGTTTCATGAATCATCCTTGACCTCAATTTCATTTTGCTACTCAATCCCTATGTACTTCATATCACTAGTATTTTACATGCTTATAGATATACATTAGTATAAACTGTGTGGATTCTATTTCTCATAAAGTTGTGAATGCATATCCCACTGTAGAGACTTAAGTTCATAAAGCTTTTATGCATCTATTTGATGAGTATGGAACTCATTAGGTGTCTTGAAGTCCTTTTCTAGAATCTTTTGAATACTCTTGCTGCTTTGCTATAGAGTCATCTCAATTTTTTTTCCAATCTATCTGTTCAGAGATGTCATTGCACACCTCTGGAACAGGTGGGACTTGAACTCAGGTCTCTCAGTCCAGGGGTAGAGGCTCTACCTCTGCACCACAATAGCCCCTTGGAGTCATCTAAATATTTTGAGAAAGTTAACTGTGTCACCTGCCTTCTGTTATGGACCAGACTAAACCCCCTCAAAATATATTAAGAAGATAGCCTAGACCCCAACTATTTTTAAAAGCAAGTGTAACGCATTATGTTCTGGATGTAATTTGATTACTCTAACTAACAGGCTTGAAGCAAAATATGCTTTATTCTTACATTATAGTTAAAATACAAACAACAGAAAGAAGAATTGGAATAGCTTAACTCTAATGGAAAACTTAACAGGATAATAGATTATTTAACTGCTAAATCGCAACTGTCCCAATATAGTAACATCCCATTGACATACCCTCGGCAAAGGCAGATTCAGTAAAATAGATTGTCTCGCAGGCAATTCTCCAGTCCAGGAGGAAAGAACATCAAGAAAGAACTATGTTTGAGAGACAGAGAGAGAGAGAGAAAATGCTCAAAGTTTTGCTGTAGCAGGGAGATGTGTAGCACAGTTTCCAAACCCCAGCAGATACTGAAAGTTAAACTAAAATCCTAGTTCTTTGGGAGCTTGACCCCACCCTTTCATGCAGGTTCTGTTGTTCCAGCTTTAAAAAAAAGGTAACTAAATACCTTACAAGCTGTTTACTGGATTGGAGCAGACTGCTTAGCATCTCATCCTCTCTTCATTTAAAGAAGCAGGACAAAATACACCTCTTAAATTCATAATTTTGTCACATTTAATATTAAACAGGAACTGTAGAAGAATAGAACTCTGAATCTGAGCTCCAGTGCTGCATATAGTGCTCTCTGTTTGACATAGTATGTTTCACAGTCCACAGTGCTATCGAAGTGTATCCACTGCACTTTTTACACTATGCCCATTTAGTCATTGTGGCTAACTATGTTACTGTGGATTTCCCACAAAGTCATATTGTTGAACACTCACCACAAATACATAAGACTGAACTTTCCCATATTGTTTGAAAAAAATTATTTTGATGCAATTCAAGTGGGACAGTCTTCCATGGCCCCTGTCAAGTTTTATTAAGCAATTGTTCATTCTTCATCTCATTAATTATGCAGCTGACCCCTGTGGTTCCCTAGCTCATAGTGCATGTATCAAGAAAGGCAGAAATGCCCACCGCCGCCTAGATTTTGAAATGTTCACCCAACTGCCACCATATTTAAACCACAGCATTTCCGACACAGCAAGTTAAGAGCTGTTCACCATTACAGTTGAGTAAATGCCCTAGAAAGGGAAGCTCATACCCCATTTCACTGATGGAAACCTGGAGGTGCTGTAAGGCAGGGTGGTCAAATGATGGACAGTACTGTTTCCTCCAGGCCGGATGCTCAGAGTTAATGGTAAGGAGAGCGGGAAATGTGGCATTTCAGTCTCGATGCAGGTGTTCCTTCATTGCGCAGAGCAAGCACCCAGAGGAAGGAGGAACTACACACAGGTCCGGTAGAAGCTTCCTCTCAGGATATTTGAGAAATGTCCAGCAGCTCAGCCTCCCTGCTGGCTGTGATACTACAGCCTGCAGAAGCCCGCGCTGAGGAATGTCAACTTGTCCAGAGCCTGTGAGTATGTATGTGTGACAGCAGATCTCTGTATACCTGGTATATAACTCCAAAATCTGGCATAGATGATCACAGATACGTTGAGCAATGATGAAATGGAAGTACTATAATTGAAGGACTCTGTAGGTTGGTGATAGGGCACTGTCAAAGTAATTTAAGTGCAGTCTGACCTATCCTGTACCTGTGAAAGTGAGGACTGCAGATGCTGGAGATCAGAGTCAAGATTAGAGTGGTGCTGGAAAAGCACAGCAGGTCAGGCAGCATCCTGATGAAGGGCTTTTGCCTGAAATGTCGATTATCCTGTTCATCAGATGCTGCCTGACTTGCTGAGCTTTTCCAGCACCGCCCGACCCTGCACCTGCACCAATTGATCTGTTAATTTGCAGAACTAAAGATTTATGGATGCTAGGAATATCTTTTCCTTCAGGGCTATGTTAGCAACAATGTTTCTATCATGACTGAAATACTGGAGCCATCCTGGATTTACTGGTTGATATTTTACTTAAAATTCCTCCATCGTTGAGACCGTCTAATGCAGAATAGGGAGTCATTGAACCAAGAGGAGCAAGTGTCGCAGTTGTACCCACCAGATAAAATTCAGACACAAAGCTATCAATCATTTCGCTAATATGGGTTGACATTTTAAAATACCTACAGGGCCATGATCTTTGCTGCCTTCCTGCCTTTCTTCACCTGGTACAAAGAAGTTGGTTTGGTGCAAAATTATTTCAAAGCATCCAGGGAAATGATGAGCTCATTCACATCTGACATTGAATCTTACACCGAGCCTTATTCAGAGTTTTGTCTTAGTAACTGGTAATAACTGTAGGTAAAGATAGGGGAAAAATGGTGATGCTCTGGGATTTCAATCATGGAGCAGTTATGCGATTGAGATTTTAACATCACACATGCTATTGGATTTGTGGTTTATTTTAAGCAATGTCCTGTTTGTATCAATACACACAACCTCCATATGGAAAATTTGCAAATTCCCTTGTGAAATAGTTATCTTGTTAGTCTGCGCAAACAATCAAGAGCACAGCTTGAAAAGGCTGTTTTTAAGAAGCTGTTGATGACATTCTCCCTTTACAGAGGCCCCTTTGCCTTTTGCAGTTTCCTTTCAGCTTCTTTTGACAGTATTGGAACTATTTTCTCCTGAGTCGCAGCAAGTTTATCCCACTGGCATAAAATGTATAGATTAAATGCTGTTCAAGGGTGAGTCAGGGGCTGTGAGTTTAGCGTCAGTTAGCTGCATGGCTGGTTTGCGATCCAGAGTGATGCTGACAGCTGTCGGTTTAATCCTGTTCCATTTGAGGTTATCGTGAATGGCTCTCTTTCTCAACTTCTCCCCTCGCCTGAGGCAGAGTAATTCTAAAGTTAAACCACCACAGTCATCTCGCTGGTGAGAGAACAACCCTGTTTGGGAAGGCATCTCACATTCTTAACCATGTCTATGATGCAGCTTAAACATTAAAAAGGTCCACCTCATTTTTTACCACATCAGCTGTGATTATACCAGCTATGTCTAGTTATCATTGAAAAGCAGTCAACAGAATCCATTGAATGTTGAATCTAATGATTAAATGTAGCACATAAGCCCAAAGAGATACTGATTGAACTTTCTCATGTTCAGTTGCCATGCTGTCCTTACCTAATTGTCCTTTGCGAATGTAGTGGTGAACTGACTTCTTGAATTGGTGCCATCTGTTTGGTGTAGGTACGCCCATGGTATAATTAGGAAGCAAGGGAGTTCCAGGATTTTTAACCTAGTGATACAATTTCAAGTCAAGATGATATGCAGTTTGGAAGGGGGGCTTTCATATCATGGTGTTAACATATGCCTGCTGCACTTGTTTTGCTCGGTAGTAGATGTTTGGAAGATGGTGTTGAAGGGGCCTTGATGATTTGTTGTAATGCATATTGTATATGGTACACACTTCTACCATTATGCACACTGGATTTGGAGGGAGGAGTAAGTGATTATTTAAGGTGGGGTCGGGGTGCTGATCAAGCTTGCTGCTTTGTCATGGATGATAAGAAGCTTTTGGAGTGTTGTTGGAGCTGCACTCATTCAGGTAAATGGTGAGTATTCCTCACATGGACACTGGAAACGAAAGACTCTCAGATGCTGAACATTGCAGAAAAGAATTCATTGATGCTCATTGCTGGGGCCTGAGTTATGAGGAAAGGAAGTGACATTTGGACTTTATCGTCCCAGAGGTAGATGATTTGAGAAGCGATCTTTGAAGATGCATAATGTAGTCAAGAGAATGCAAATGAAGCCCAGTATGCTATTTAAAATTCAATTGTGAGAGTAGAACCATAGGACATAAAATCAAACTAGTAAGATATAATTTTTGGATTGTTTTGTTTTATCATTAGCATATCAGTATATCTTTTAAAAACAAAAACTAAGATATCATCACTACATCATAGTATGTGACCTGAGGGTATAAAGATCTCATATTCCATTTACTACTTGAAGCATGACACTCCACTGGTATCATGCTAATCTGTTGTAACCTTAATTGTTTAATATCAACTTTGGAAATGCCTTGGAATGGAATAGAATCGAGAGTCGAGGCCCCAGTAATGATTAGAGTCGACTCTCATCTTCAGCATCGGCAGTCCTCACGTTCTCCTAGGAATGGAATAGGTTTGTTTATAATAGTTGGTTATAATAAATGCCTTTTTGGATTCTTCAATACTACACTGTCCATTCTCAGTTTCTTATGTTATGGGAGATAACATAAGTATTGTTGAATCAGATAAAATAACTTATTGTCAGAACTTACTTAAGAAAATCAAAGACAGATTAGTGGTCATCTTGCCACACAAGATTTATGTTGGAGCAAGCTCTCACCATGATGTGTGAAGTTAGGTACTTTCTGAATTTGCTTTTCACTTGGTTGGCATTGAACTTCATTCATGTATCAAGAGTGTGGTGCTGGAAAAGCACTGAGCAGGTCAGGTAGCATCCAAGGAGCAGGAGAAATCGACATTTCGGGCTCTTGCCAGCACCACATCTCAACTCTGATCTCCAGCGTCTGCAGTCCTCACTTTCTCCCATTGATGTGTCAGCCTTTTGAGGATCCAATTAATATTATATTTAGTGCCAGTGTTCTACCATCGTGTTGGTAACCTGTTCAAGCGCCTTGCTCCAGCTTGAGTTCTGGTTGGTATTTGGAGCCAGATTTCCTGGACATGCATGCCTACTGTCCTTTAGTGCCGCCTTCTTTCTAGATCTCAAGAAAAACTGCAGTTTTTTGCTAGGTGCAACAAACTGATTCTTTTACGGATTGTGTTGGTTTGGTGGGCTTTGCAGACTTTGCACCTAAAACATGTAGTTGATGTTGGCCTGTTACAATGGCTTTATACTTGCACCATCCTCAAACAACATGTGAATGATATGGTCCATTTTATCACCTAAAAGATCCTTCAGAAAGGCTTTAATTAGTATAAAAGGTGATGATTAATTCAATGAGTCTCTAACATTTTTCTTGAGAAGAGACACACTCATGACCTTTGTTGTGGTATCTTCCAACAAACTGTTCAATAGACTCTTGGGGTTGCCATCTGTATGACAAGTGAGCTTAGTTTATCCTGAAGTTAATTCTTACTTTGAACTGATTTTGAGGATCATTTGTTTCCTCACAGAAATGGGATGTGCTCATTTTGTGAAGTCCCTCTTTGTCAATGGAAAATATGATTTTTAGACCTCTTTTCTCAGGACTTTATCTATAAAATATTACTGCATATATTGGGTACCCAATCTGTAATGGGGTTCCTACTGACTATGGTTCCACCTTTAAAAATATTGGATTGTAATACTATAAGCGTTGTCTCAATATAAACTTAAAACTATTCTTTAAGAACACAGACTCTGCAGCTGCTGGTGTGAGAAATTGTTACTTATATACAAAGAAACCTCGATTATCCAAATATCAATTATCTGCATTTCGAATTATCCGAATAAGATCTCAAGGTCCCGTAAAAACATTAGGTCAAAGATGTAAGTGAATTTTGATTACCTGTACTGAAGAACATGTGAAAACGCTGGTAAAAACAAAGAAGCGCAAGCACATCAAGCAACAATGACTGGATCTTTTTTTACATAAGCGTTAGTTACACAACCTTTTGCAAAAGTAAGACTTTATTCCTGTCACTTTACTGGGCCGTTCATGAAGAAAATGGCAGAGCAAGTAAAGGCATTTGCAAGGCAGTGCTTCTGTCTTTCTATCGCGACACTGAGTTCAGTGGAAACTGACAAATACTCTTGTGATTGTAGAAGCTGTTTGGTACCTTGTTTAATGCTGATATTTCATAGATTTACGTGATGGCAAGGGTTTAGTCCTTCTCAGTTTAACGTGCAATTTGCAGAATGCAAAAATTAGTTTGTTTAAATAGCAGACACATCAAAATTATAGATTTAAACAAACTCTCTGGTAGAGCACATCGCTAGATCACTATAGCTTCCCTTGTTTAAGGTCAAATTGATTATCCCAATAATCAATCATCCGAATGAAATACTGCCTGCCCAACTTGTTCGGATAATCGAGGTTCCTCTGTATTGACTGTTATACACACAACAGGGGGGTAGAGGTTCAGAACTTCCTTCCACAAAAGTCCTGAGTTGATGCTAGATCAGTTGCTACCTTTAAATTTGAGATAGATGCATTTTTGTTAAGCAATGATATTGAGAGGTATGAGCCAAAGGCAGTTGTATGACATTTGGCCACATATCCGCCATGATCACTGAATGGCAGGAAAGGCTAAATGGCCTACTCCTGTTTCTATGTTCTAATGGCTCTCACAAACATTGTATTTTTCCAACTTTCAATAGTGATTTTTACTGGCTTTGTGTTTCAGCTCAAAAATGCATTTTAGCCTCTTTATATTGTTTATTGAAATAAAAGCAGTCTTAAATTTTTATTTTGTTTTGAAAGGATTTGTATTCCAATCAAATGGAGATTAGCTCTGTTTTGTTGGTGGTTAATGTACTTTCTATAGATTTATACTGCTTTTGGTAGTCATAGAAACTATTGCTGTTTTAAGTTGAGAAACGTTCCCTTTGTCCAAATTCTCTTTGTCCAAAGTTGTTATTTGGTTGGTCTTCAATTAGTTTTACAAATCTCAGCTATCAGGATGTTGGAACCTTCTAGATGGCCACTGCTGGTAACATTGTGAGAGTTTATCTCCACCACAGTGTTTTGATTGTTCTATGTAGTGCCAGGTTGATGCCAGCCAAATCACTATTTTGCCAGCTTACTCATTCCATGGTGTCCATTGCGACCTAAGTAAGGATAAAGCTGTTAAACAAATATCGATTCAACTGGATAAAGCAGAGCTTTGATGTTGCCTTGGATTTTAAAATTTCCTTTGTCCATATATTTTCATCTTCGCGGTTGAGGTATTTCCAGAGATATACGCAAGAAGGAAATCCTTTGTGTGTGGCAAGGTGATCACTAATCTGTCTTTGATTTTCTTAAGTAAGTTCTGACAACAATTCTTGTCTATTGCAATGCTATGACCCCATGAAAGTCATGGTTCTTGAAGTTGAAATAGATTTTTAAAAATCCAGGTGCCTGCCTTTTACATGGAAAAGCTACTGCCTTTGATCTGAAAACCTTTCCATTTATGCAAGCAAACTATTCTGTATACAGCACAAGACTAGCTCTGGTGTTCGGCATTGTGCAGTTTCACATTGCTTATTAGGCAAGAAATTCATCACTGGATCAGATAATAAACTACTGGAGATGATATGCTGTAAACAATTAGCAAGTGCTCTGCTGCATTCACATCAGCTACTTATAAAGATCCAATCATATGACTTTGAAGGGAAATTAAGTCAGGATGATTAGTCTTCTATGCCAAACAGATTACTTAACTCACACACTGACCAAGATATTTCTCTTCATTTGTACGTTGACATTCTAGGCGATAAATCATTTTCAACAGGTTGACCTATTCTAGTTTGGCAACAGCCGGAGTGAACACTTGCAAACAGTGACTACTAAAGATGAGCAACTATGATCGTTACAACATATCATTATACAGGGATGGTCAGATAGTATTAAAGAAATACTTGAGAAGATTTGTTCATTTTGACCAGATGGAGACAAACTTGGTATTTCATGACAAGTCATTTTCAAAGACAGACAACTTCTAATACCATTATATCAAGATAGTGATCACCTTGCCACACACAAGCAATTTCTTTCCTGAGCTTACCTCTCTGGAAATAACTCGACCGCGAAGTTGAAAATATATGGAAAAAGGAAATTTAGAAATCCGAGGCTACATCAAAGCTCTGCTTTATCCAGTTGAATCGATCCCAAGCATTTTACCAAGATATGTCTAAGATGCACCAAGGGCATAGATACTAAATACACAGGAATTCTAACACCTGAATCTATGCAGTGGCCGGGATGAAACAAGATATTCAACAATTCATGAACAGTTGTAATGCAAGCCAAACCTATCGAACCCAGCAACCTGTGCATCCACATGATGTTCCATTCATTCCTTGGATGAAGGTATCAATAGACCTATTCACAGTGTATGGGGAAGGTTCCATCCTTGCGATGGAATTCTTCTCTAAATGTCCCATTATTTGACATATTAGCCATACAATGGGAATAACAATTGTTGGCATGATGAACACTATTTTCAGATTATTTCACCTCCCAGATCAGATACTTTCTGTCAATGCACCACAATACTCTAGTCAGCTGTTTCAAGATATGTACTAGTTGAGGAGTGACCTATCCCATTGTCATCCATGCAAACCTAGGAGAAAGTGAGGACTGCAGATGCTGGAGATCAGAGCTGAAAATGTGTTGCTGGAAAAGCGCAGCAGGTCAGGCAGCATTCAAGGAGCAGGAGAATCGACGTTTTGGGCATGAGCCCTTCTTCAGGAAACTTTCCTAAAGAAGGGCTCATGCCCGAAACGTCGATTCTCCTGCTCCTTGGATGCTGCCTGACCTGCTTCGCTTTTCCAGCAACACATTTTCAGATCCACACAAACCTCCCAACATATGCAAATAGCCTAGCCAAATGGATGGTACGTACTATCAAATCAATAATCATTAAATGTCTCTCAACAAAGCAAATGTTTCACATTGTATTGCTGTATTTTCATGAAATATCAATGAAAAAAGGATACCTTCACCACCATAACTTATGTTCAGAAAGAAAATGTGAGCTACCTTGCACATCAAGCAATTATTTAACTATTCTGAGATACAGGATGTTCATCTTCAAAGACAGAGGTGAATGAAAGAGATATGTGATTACTGAGAAAGTAGATAACTGCCATAACTGCATACTGAGCAAAGTGAAAGTTGGAAATATGAATACAAATACTTGGGTTGTGGTGAGTGTTTCCCGAAATTGTGAACTACCCGGATCATATTTAGTCATTACTGATCATGGTGCTATATTGTGAAGGAATTGAAGTCACCTCAGACACACAAACCATATACCAATCATGTACAAAGAATGTGAGGAAGAACACTGCAGTGAGGTGGTGTGATTGAGATGATTGAGTGACAACAACCAGCAGCAGGACAAGCGAGTTGTCAAACGAGTACAACAGAGAGCAATGCATGGGTTTGCAATTACCAAATCAGGGCAGATTGTCAAACTTCCAAGCATCACATTAATGTTTTAAATGCTAGTCTTGTACACTCTGTTTTACCTGTTTGTATAATTATGTAATTAACAACATTTTTACAACTACGCATATCTATTTGGGATAATATCTTTGGAAAGAGGGAATATTATGTAATGTCTCGGCCTATATCTCACGCGAGTATACTTTTGAAGAGACATGCTGATAAATATTGTAACTACATCATACCATATCACCTGAGCATATAATGACTTCAATTTTCATCTCACTTGAAGTTTGACACTCTACTGAAATCACGCTCACCTATTGTGATGCAATAGCTTAAAGTTAGCCCAGACATTTAGGGCCTGAGATGGGTCATGTTTACATAAAATAATTAGTTGTAGTAAATGTCAATACCCCAATATCCACATGCAGTTTCTTTTGTTACAGAAGATAGCATAAGTGTTATTGCATCAGGTAAATCACTTTATTGGAAGCAAGCTCACGACTATTTGGAATTTTTCTTCAGAAGTCAAGCATCAATTTTATCCATTATAATTTTTAGTCTGTATTCTGATGTTGTGAGAAATAATCACTCAATCTTGAAATTGTATCAAGAGCAGATGCCATTTATGAACATCATTACACATTGATTCTGCTGAAATTAGTTGCTACTTGTCAAAGTATGTTTTGAGAATTGTGTTACTAATTGATTAAACATATGAAATTCAAACTTTCCATATCTCAGATGCTTCTTTTCCGTTGACGTTTAGTCATGTATATGTTCCCTTCATGAGTGAAGAATGCAACAAATTAATTGTTCTCTGTTGCCTCATTTGAAATTACGTTGAGCTCAACATTGTTTATTCAGTGAAAAGGGTAATGAGAAATTAGTGCAGCAGAAGTAAGGGTAAATATTTTACTTCCAAGTGATGCATGTTGTTAGATTTCAAATGTGGCTTTGATGCATTTAAAGAAATGGTAAGTAAACATGAGGGTGAAAAGTGTGGGAGAGTATACTCTCAATGTGGACAAAGTGGGTTAGGGATTCATGAGGAGTATAAGCACTGGTGTAGACTGATTGGATTGAATGGTCTGCTTCTGCAGTATGCATTCTATATAACTCTTTGTAATTTACTTCATAAATAGGTTCTTTAGAATGTAACCAGAACTATAGTCCAGAAATCTATCATGGAATCCAATCCGTGATGACGAGTTTAGAACTGAGTTCGTAACTGCACTATTTAATCCAGCCCAAAGGTGCTTTGAATCTTAAAGAACATCTAACAACCAGTACCTCTCTATACCTCACCCCACTTAATGTACAGGCTAATCATTAGTTTTTTATATATGCTAATTATCAGCCTCCCAGCAAAGGCTGAGTTTGCTGAACTATATGTTTTTATAAACTACAGACTATGTTAGGCTTTTAACCAGACTCCAGCACTATAAATGGGCATGGATTAATGGACTGGTTTTTGTATTCTCCTCATCTATCAGTTTTGACATTTTCATGCTCAGCTTTCAGCTCAGCAGTAAGAGCAAATCTGCATGAAAGGGATTTAACAATGCTTTATAAATTAGGGAACACTGCTCTGGACTAATTGTGAGGTTATTGTTTTATGGTTCAGTCTTCAAAAAACAGGTCATTTAATTAGTTTGTAAAACGTTTTTAGTTCTCATCATCATCAAGGCAATGTTCAGTGTAAAAGGTAATCAAAAAAGTGCTAACTCCATGCATGAACTCTGAAACCAGAAGCTTTTACAAAGTAGAGTATGCTTATGACTTCAAAATTTACAGGAGGAATTTAAACCCAGAAGCAAGATGTTAAGTTAATTGTTTATGGTCAGTTCTAGTAGCAAATGTATAGAACCATAAATTACAATAAAAAGTGCACATTCAAGTTGGCAAGCCATGGCCCTAACATGTCATTTCACGAGATATCTGAAGGGTATAGTCTTATGATGGGCATGATGTTGTGTGATTTACTTTCAAGTACATTGACTAGCATTATTTTAATGAATGTAAGATCCTAGATAGATCTGTTCCATCCAGCTGGATAAGATATTTAAATAATTAGAATTATTCTCCCATTAAGAGCAAGAAGCACATACAACTCAGGGAGTGTACCACAGTTTGGTAGATTTGTTCCTGTCATTTTTGTTTGTGTGTGTATGGGGTTGAAGGATGCAGGAACAGAATCAGCCCAATTAAGAAAAATTGTGCCCATTAATATGTGGGCAGGTGAATTTTAACAGAATTCAAATAACAAAACATGATTCCATTTTGTTCTCTGCCATTTACCCTTCTTTAAGCCCTGTGGTTCAGTGTTCAGAGACAAGGGGCAGGAAGGACAAAAATGAAAGTATGACCATGGCAGTGTATAATCCACTTTAAGGAGGTTAAGGCTTTTAGAAGTTCTTTTTAATATAAGCAAACAGGTCATTAGTTACCTGTCTCATTCATTGCAATAGGTAACTGAAAACTACTGCAAAACTACAGGGCTCCATCCTAAACTGATTCAATTCATGATGGAAGTGAAGGATCCCACCTCTTGTATGGCAATAATAAGAACATGAACACAAGAACTAGGAGCAGGAGTAAGCAATTTAGCCCCTTATGCCGACTGTGCCATTCAATAGGTTTATGGCTCTGTCATCTCAGCCTCAATTCTAATTTCCTGCCCACTCGTCATAAACCTTCAACCTATTACTAATTAAACATCTGTCTCTCTCTTTCTTAAATTTACTCAATGTCCCAGCATCCACCACACTCTGGGCTCGTGAATTCCATGGATTCACAATCCTTTGAGACAAGTAATTTCTCCTTATCTTTGTTTCAAATCTGTTACCCTTATCCTAAAACTATGACCACTTGTTCTAGATTGCCCCACATCCACTCTGTGTTTACTTTGTCAATTCCCTTTCGCACTTTATATACCTCAGTTAGAACTCCTCTCAATCTTCTAAACTCCAAAGAGCACAGGCCTAAAACTGCTGAAGCCCTCATCTCTGGAGTCCGTCTGATGAACCTGAAAGTATAGCTCTGGTCAAAACACACCTCTGCAGCAGATGAAAGTTGTTCCAAAAATGTTCCAGTTGAAGGAGAGGAGTGACTGCGGCCATAACACTTGCATATGATAAGACCATGTACATATTTGACAGGAACAGGGCTAATAACTGTCCAATGCTGGGAATTAGTCCCTTTAATTATCATTGACTATTTGTGGGATCTTATCTTTACAAATTGGCTTCCACTTTCTGCCTATAAAATGGAAATGTCTAAGTTTTATGTGTCATTAATTGGGTGGAATGTGCTATGGGACATCCTGAGAATGTAAAAGGTGTTGAGTGAATGCAAAGTCTATACTTTTCAGGAGAAATTTCAAAACATTATAATAACTAAGTTGTTTTTGCGTCATGGAAATTCCTTTTTTCCTTGTTAAATATCAGATAAAATTTGAAATAGAAAGAAACTGATGTCTTTATTGTTCAACATAAAGTTATAATACTATAGTTTATTGTATATGATCATTTTGGTCCGTAGTTAAATACAGCAATGTGATTATTTCTCAGTAAGCTTTCTTGAAGAAAACTGATTTCACTCTGTATGAGAAGCTTATTCATTTTGAACTTGTGTACCTGTAGCAGCAAAAACCGAATGGTTGAGTAACTCTTTGCAATCTAAAAGCAGATATTCATGTAAAGTGACTTTCTGAAATCTCCCTAAGTCATAGTCTTGTTAGAATTGAGAGCAAGACCAGTATTTCCTCGGATATAGGAGGAGGAGACCTGCTCTGTGAAATTAAAAACAATTTTGTGAATGAAAATTCATTTCAATTTGAATGAAGCACATTTATCAGAGCAGAGAAACACTAATATTGATATGAGTTCACAGCAAGGTTTCGGTTTATTGAGAACAGATCTATTAGTTACACCCCTGGGCATTTTTGAATATTGTCAAGTCATCTCTATCAGGCAAATCACAGGTCAGTTGATATGAGTAGGAACCCTTAGAATAATATCAATGGTGATGTCCAACTTACACTGAAAAATTCAGTGAAGCTATAGCTTTATATAGTTGATAAACACATATAAATCCTTCAACCACATCTATGAGTGATGAATTAATAACGACATAATTTTATTCATTCTTGCAGAAATGTACTCTTGTATTATTGATATCAAAGATGTTTGACAAATATATGAGCTAAACTGTAGCATAGCTGAATTTGAATTTTGTGGAATTTCCAAAGCTGCTTCGAATTTAGGATGTAGACCATTACTGCATAGCTGTATAGCCTACTGCTTGAATCTTTTTGTAAGTGCAAGTAATGATTTAATGAAATGTGGAATGTGTCCACTGCCCAATGCAAACCAGAGCACGCTAGCATGACTATTACATTTGAGTTCCCATACTCTGAAATTTGTTATCACTGTCATTTTGGCCCTCTCACTGATTGCTGCTAGAGACTATGAATAAATTTACTCTTGAGCAATGTACACATAATGACATGCATAATTTCTTGAGAGCACATTTCTTGAGATTGCAGTTGCAAAAACCAAAGTAGTATTATGTTGATCAGTTCTTGTGCTGAGCCTTCATTATTAAACTTTTGTTCAGAATCAGGTCTGTTGATTGTTGTTAATATAATCCATGTTTAAAATTGAGATTCTACCTAAAAGGAGTAGCACTGACTGCTAGTATTTACTTACACTGACAGCTGCACAGTAAGGAACTAATGTTTTCCTCAAATGTTTCCTGCATCCCTTTTGTTTGCAGTCTGTTTCCTGCTGCTTCATGTTCCTTTTGCTCTTCATCTCTGACAGAGCATGCTATCTGCCATCTTTATTCATTTCTAGGACATGTGAATGTCTTATCTGGTAGATTAACATTTTCCTCCCTCTTTCTCACTTTATTTTGTCATTTCTCAATGTTGAATCCTATTTTAACTTTTTTCCTCTGTCTGCCAGTATTTCTGCTAACTCTTTCCCATTCCTACCACAGTTCTTTTATTTAGCCCCCATTTCCTTTTCTTAGTCCCGCCTAGAGAGAAAAAAGTATAAAACAGGATGCACAGAGTGGAAAATAATTCTAACAGAAAATGGTAAAAAGTTCAAAACAATGAAGCAGACAATCTGAAATTGATGAACAAATATTTTAGCGCAAATACATTGAAAACATGAAGAAGGAGAAGACAGAAAACTTCATCTTCTCCTTGAAACAAGCATCAGTTATAGCAGTGGCTGAGAATGGATGTTACAGCAGAATTCTGACAGGTTTCCTTAGTTAGAGGAAAGAGTGGCTAAAAGCCAGCCATTCTCAGAAACATAAGGCCTTCACCAGGCTTATGCCTGAAACATCAGTTCTCCTGCTCCTTGGATGCTGCCTGACCTGCTGTGCTTTTCCAGTGCTCCACTTTTTGACTTGATTTACTTAGCCCACTTCATTCCTAAGAACCACAGGATGCACCCTGTGGTTCTTAGGAATGCACCCTTTCAGTTTGAGCTGGGCCACATATTGCTGTAGAACATTTTTCTGAACGCAGTCAAGGGACATTTACTTTTCTTTTCCTTTTACACTATTGCTATCCCAGTATATATTTGGATAATTAAAACTTGTGTTAAAACTATCCTATAGTGTTTGTATCTCTCTGTAATTTCCCTGTATGTTCTTTGATATTCTTCACACGAGTTAGTGGTCTTTAGGTAACATCAAGCAATGTAATTGCTCCTTCTGTGTTCCTTAGCTCTAACCAAATTGATTCTGCACTTGAACCCTCTGAGACATTTTCTTTCTCCAGCCTGTCCTCAACCAATACTATAAGCCATCCTCCTTCTCTTCCTTTCCTATCTTTCCTGAACACCTTCTATCCAGGAATATTCAACATCCAGTCAAGACCGTCCTTGATCTAAGTCTGTGTTATAGCTACGTTATGATATTTCCATTTGCTGATCTGTGCCTCTAACTCAACAATCATATTTATTATGATCCATGCATTCACATGCATGTGACATGATCCAGATTTAGAGTGTTTCAATTTCTCCCTCATTCTGACTCCACTTATTAACTTACTAATTACTCTTCTTGTTTTCATTGTCTTTACATATTTAATGCACCCTATTATTCCTCTCTGATCTCCTCTGTCCACACCCCTGCTGAGTGAGTTTATAAGTTTTCCCAATGGCTGTAGCAAAATGTCCTGGTTGAATTTATATTTGTTTTTTTTTCCGATATAATTCATTTGGCTTGTACAGGTGCTATCTTCTCCAGAGCCAGTACCAGTGGTTCCAGGATTTTCCCTTCTGGACATCTTTCAATCATACATTCAATTGTTTTATCCATCTATTTCTATACTCACTTGCATTTGGTATTAGGAGGCTTTTGTTTTGTTAGTGGGATGTTGGCATCACTGGCTTTGCCAGCATTTATTGCTCATCCAGAAAGCAGTTATGAGTCAACCAAGACAATCAATCCTGAGATTGCTACTTTTGAGTTCCTCTTTGCTAGTTTACAACTTAGCTCCCTAAATTTTGACCAGACCACATTTCCCATCATTTGTTGTTGGTACCAATGTGGGCTAGGACCTCCTAGCTGATCACTCTCCTTCAGAAGAATGTCTTGCAGAGGCAACATGGAGGCAACATCCATTCTGGAATCAGGTCCACAGACACAGAAAAAGTCTGTCCATTTCCCTATGTAGCAAAATGCTGATCATGGCTGCTCTCCCGCTCTTCTTCCTTCCCTCATATGCAGCTGATTCACCTGGGATGCCATGAGTTTGGCTATACTGTCCTGAGGAACTATTTTACTCACCAGTATCCAGAACAGAAATCTGATTAGTGAGCAGATTCATTTTGGGAATTTTCGCACTACCTATTTCATTCTTTAAGATTTCCTGGCAGCCATCCATTCCCTAACCAGCTACATGGGCATGTTGTCCATGTCATCCTTTGTCTTGCAGAAGCACAACTGTGGGTCCAGCTGCTACTCAAGTTCCAAACTCTGAAGCTAAGGCTTTTGCAGTCACTTGCACTTACAGCTTGTCTACGACATGTGAAAGGCCATGACTTTCCACATGGCAATGATGGGACTTCTTTTGTGGCCAAGCTCCTCTCCCATACCTTAAGCTTACTTTTGGTCTACAGTGTATTGTCTATAAATTCTAGATAAGAAAGTGGAAAGTAAACTGGCTATTGAGGGAGTGCAGCGTAGGTTCACGAGGTCAATTCCTGGAATGGCGGGATTACCTTACACTGAAAGACTGGAGCGATTGGGCTTGTATACCCTTGAGTTTAGAAACTGAGAGGGGATCTGATTGAGACATATAAGTTTATTAAAGGATTGGACACTCTGGAGGTAGGAAACATATTTCCGCTGGTGGGTGAGTGCCGAACCAGAGGACACAGCTTAAAAATACGGGGTAGACCATTTAGGACAGAGATGAGGAGAAACTTCTTCACCCAGAGAGGAATGCTCTGTCCCAGAGGGCAGTGGAGGCCCAATCTCTGGATTCATTTAAGAAAGAGTTGGATAGAGCTCTCAAGGATTGTGGAATCAAGGGTTAATGAGATAAGGCAGGAACAGGATACTGATTAATAATGATCAGCCATGATCATATTGAATGGTGGTGCAGGCTCGAAGGGCAGAATGGCCTACTCCTGCACCTATTGTCTATTGTCTAAAAGGCAAAGAATACCACCTTCTCCAGTTCAGTAAACTGACAGAACTTTTTTGAGTCATCCTCCATGCTAAATTGCTTTGAGCTACTATATTTATATGTTTTGAAACTATCGAAATGGCTGAGCCCTAGTTAAAAGCTTCCTTAATTAACTATCTACAGTTCCACATTGAATAATTTATTATACCTTTGCTTCGACTCTGGGCTCTGAATTTAATAGCCTGAAGTTAAATCTTCCACTAAAATGTTATATGCAAATAATTTTAGATATTTAGGAAAAGATTAAAATTCTGTCACTTTATTCACAGTTTGAATAAAACTTTCTGTGATAGTGAATTTTGATTACTTGATGCTGTATTTGCTTGTATCTTTTCAGTCTTTACTTAATAGAACTATACAACTTTTGAACCCCATTCAGGGAATGATGGTTTTGTTCTTTGGCCAGCATTTATTATCCATCTTCAATCACCCTTGAGAAGGTGACCTGCCTTCAAGAATTACTGTAGTCCAATTAGTGTAAGAGCGCCCACACTGCTGCTGGTGAAGCGGTTCCAGGATTTTGTGATTTCTATTTTGAACTGTGTGCTTACTTTTTTTGAGCTGTGCAAAACATGTTTAATAAAGACAATAAGGAGTGGTATAGTATATTGGGAAGATGAGATTAGATTTAGATTCCCTACAGTGTGGAAGCAGGCCCTTCGGTCCAACCAGTCCATGCCGACCCTCCGAAGAGTAACCCACCCAGACCATTTCCCTTATGACTAATGCACCTAACATTGTGGGTAATTTAGCATGGCTAATTCACCTGCCCTGCACATCTTTGGACTGTGGGAGGAAACCGAAGCACCCGGAGGAAACCCACGCAGACATGGGGAGAATGTGCAAACTCCACACAGACAGTCACCCAAGGCTAGAATCGAACCTGTGAACCTGGTGCTATGAGGCAGCAGTTGCTAACCATTGAGCCACATGCGCCCTCATTATTAGATTCCCTACAGTGTGGAAGCAGGTCCACACTGACCCTCTGAAGACTAATCCATCCAGACTGATGCACCTAACACTATGGACAATTTAGCTGAAATTGAACCTGGGACCCTGATGCTGTGAGGCAGCAGTGCTAACCACTGAGCCACTGTGAGATTGTTGTTTGGAAACACAGAGAGGCATTTAGTGAACAAACTCCGTATCTTTGGGGCCCGATTCTTGCTCAAGGAAGAGGAGTTTGGAGAAAGAGTTAGAGTTATGGCTACCCACAACTCTCTAATCTTTAAGAGTACTTTTGCAAGCTTTCCTTCCAGCTCCCCTCACCAATTTTTATTGCTTAGCATTTCATTACAGGTGAATGATCAGTTGACATGAATCAGTTGCTGGGTAATTTTTCTTTGGACCGCGTAAGTGAGAAATGTGACCACTTTCTGATGTAATTTATTGAATGAATAGTCAGAATGTCCTGTGGCCTTGAAGTCAAAATTAGACCAAGCTGTGTTTACATCATGAAATTTAAGATCATAGCTTTTAAATAAAACTTTCAACGGATACGTTTACGCAAGGCCAAGAGGACCAGGAATGCTCCCCTCAACTTCCTCCCCAAATCCATAGCATTCACGGTCACATTTATCTTATTCTGCAGAAACTACACAAAACAACCTCTGCCTTCATATCAACCTAGCCTTCAAGCCACTGCCAGTAAAGCAAAATGCCCAAATGTTCTGTTTAAAATGAACTGGCTGCCTGTGAGGGCACAAGAGGTGCCAGTAATTGGCCTCCACAATGTTAGTAAGGACCAATCTCCAATTATTAGCTGGCCTCAGTTTTCCTGGTTTCTATCCCAGAAGCAAATTGAGAGGACTTGATAAGTGAATTAAAATGAGGTGGGAATCATTTTCTATTCCTAAGTCAATAACACTGTAACAAACCTGTCAACAATTGACACAGGTTTAATTCCAACACAAAATCGTTCAGGGATGGCCTTCGATTGTACTATAAATTTCTGAGAATGAGTTACTTACACATTCAACTTAGTGCCTGCAGTTTTAATTCTTGTATCTCACAGGAGGTAGCAGGTTGTTTTATGTTGGCACTGATCATGAACCGCACATTCTTGTCCACATTCGGCAGAGCCTTTTCCATGACCTTGGTTCAGTTAAAGTTACTGGTGTTATCTCTTTCATCATCATCATTGAATTGAAAAGTCAAATTGTGAGTGGGTGATTCCCTCAGCTGATCTGAATAGGCTGTTCAGTGCATTGGTTTTGTGGCTGTTAGAGATCAGTGAAGGTCTACCGCATGCTTGCAGTCACTGATGCCATGTAATAAAAGCTCCGAAGTTTGGCAGTAAAACTCTGTTGCTAATTATTGCTCTGAGTAAAATCCAAGTCCAACAGCTTGAACCACCCCTGGGAAGTAGTCCAATTTCTGTATCCCACGGCGATCACCCCTGAAACGAGTCTGAACTAACTATCAATTTAATCTAGTTATTGTTTAAATTATAGTTTTTTTGTTGTTTGGAATCACAGCTATTAGCAACTAAGTTGAGAATAGCCAACCTGATCTCAAAACTTTTTAAATTCGAGCATTTCTTGTTCATATCTAGATGTCCTTGAGAAGATAGTGATGGGTCCACATGGTGCACATATGACCATGGTGTTGTTGAGAAGGAAGTTCCAGTGTTTTGAATGAGCACCAATGAAGGAACAGTGATAACTTTCCGTGTTAGGATGGTGAGTTGCTTAGAGGTGAACTTGCAGGTGGTAGTGGTGGTCCCTATGTATGAATTACCTACGTCCTTCTCACTGGTAATAGTTGTGGGTTTGGAAGATGCTGTCTAAGGAGTGTCAGTAAATTTCTACAGTACATCTTCTCGATGAAGTTAAACATCACACAACACAGGTTATAGTCCAACAGGTTTATTTGGAAGTTCAAGCCTTCAGAGCGCCGCTCCTTTGTCAGGCGGTGTCAGTGATGGAGGACGTAAATGTTTGTGGATATATTGCCAATCAAGTGGGCTGCTTTATCCTGGCTACTGTCAAGCTAAGTGCTATTGAAGCTGCATTCATGCAGGCATGTAGGGAGTATTCCATCACACTCCAGACTTGTGCTTTGTAGACTGTGGACAGGCTCTGGGGAGTCAAGAAGTGAATTATATGCTGTAGTTGTCTCAGCCTCAGAAGTGTTTTTGAAGCTATACTATTTATATGTCTAGTCCCGTTCAGTTTCTGGTAAATGTAACTGTCAGGATATTGATAATAAGGGATTCAGCAATGATGATGCCATTCTATGTTAGGGAATGATGCTTATTGCCTGGCACTTTTACAGCATTAATTTATTTGCCACTTGTCAGCCAAAATATGGAAGTTGTCCAGGCCTTGCTTCAATTGTGATCTGATGGTACTGAATATTGTGCACTCATTGTGAAGGAGAGAAAGTCATTGATGAAACAGCTTAATATGGTTGGGCCCAGGACACTACCCTGGGGAATTTCAGGCTGCAAATCCAACCCACGCTCCTGGCTTTTGTCCAGTCTCTGTGGCAAGAGATTGGTGTTGGTTGTTTCCGGAGAACGAATATGAAACGCTTGTTCTTGGGCCTGACCAAGGTGGTCATCCACATGTCCAGTTTGAGTACCAACATTGGGAGGATGTTGGTCTGGCTGCTTGTGACTAAATTCACTTCTAGTAACCGTGGAAAAGGAGAATTTGCTTCCCAACAGCATACTTAAGGCTTTTTAAAATCAATGAGCACTAGATGTTATGAAGGCCATTATGAAGAAGAAAGCAACTCTATGGTTTACATTGAAAAATTTCTTTGATTTATTTTTTTGAGTTGAATGCTATTGTTTGTACCCATTTAAAAAGTTAACACTTGCTTTGTGATGATGTATAAATTGATGACAAGGGGTAAACTTAATTAAGTCCTATTGGCAGTTATTAAAGAAAGTGTTGTAGCTGGGCTGGAAGTTGAACTGAGTTTGAAGTTTGGAACTTCAACATGCTGTGCTAATGATTACTAATAGTGCAAACTGTAATATTTTTTGAATTTTGTTATCTTTGTACAATGAGTTGTAAACTAGAAAGTGATTTCATTGGAAATAATGTAAATATTTCAAAACTGCCAGAATGTTCCATCTGAGTACTTTTTAATAAATTATATAAGTGGCATACTCTCATTGTTCAGTCAGGAATGCTGATTGTTTTGTGATACTGCAGAAAGCTGTGTCCAGACTCTTTCACACTAAAAGTGTTCACGTGTTGGTGCATCTCCGTTACTTAGCAACTGGATTTTAAATGGCTGCATTTTTATATTTAATTTGAAGTAACTTCAATCCAAAACCAGACGAGGCTGCAATCTTCCTGTTAGAGTTAGGCCTAAGATCTAAGGTTGAACTGAAGGGAGGGAGAGAATGCAACCGACCAGGCATCAAAGAATGATAGAACAACAGAAGGTGATCTTTTGACCCATCATTGAAGCTCCACTGTTGCAAGTGAATGGTCATTGCAACCGCATTCTCATAAAATGGGTATCTTTGTTCAACGTGTAGAAATGTGTTTGCATTGTGTCCATTGTCATCATTAATCAGCTTTGCTCACTCTTTTCCTTAAGCCCATCATTAGGCATTTGAATGATGTGAGCTCCAAAAAGCTAAATGAGTTTCAATTAAGGAATCTTAAATGTAAATATTTGAAGTTTCAAAATAAAATCTTCAGATTCTTAGTCAGTCTTAAACTACATGTTTCCCAATTATGTGCTAACTTTCAAATCCTGAAATGCTTTATGCATTTTTTGTAATATTTTTGTATAAAGGCAAAAGAGTTTTCAGAAGCTGTTTTTAAATGAGAGAATTGAAGTTTTGGCAGCAAGGAGCAATGATTAACCCAGGGATGAGTGGTCATATTTGTGTCCTTGACTAAGATTAGGAAAAGACAAAGCCAACTTCAAATAACCTGAGTCATATGAATTTCTAGGAGAGCTAGCCATGTTCTGTTTACATCATTTTTCAGGATGTAAAGATATCAACATATGGTATTTGCACTAAGCAAATCTCTGATAGTGCTCGTTTCCAACAAAAGGAAATCCA
The DNA here is from genome assembly GCF_004010195.1 of Chiloscyllium plagiosum. Taxonomy (NCBI): domain Eukaryota; kingdom Metazoa; phylum Chordata; class Chondrichthyes; order Orectolobiformes; family Hemiscylliidae; genus Chiloscyllium; species Chiloscyllium plagiosum. The sequence goes on along the minus strand of NC_057747.1, from coordinate 16,560,542 downwards.
GTCACATCCCTTTGACTTTCAGTGACATTATCATCATCACTTTTCTGACTAGCAATATCTTAGACGTTGGTATTGACCAGAAGCTCAACTGCACCAACCATTTGTATGGCATGGCTATTAGAGTGGATCTACAATTGGTATTCTGCAGTATGTGAGGCACCTGTCAATTCCCACAGTCCATCTACCATCCACAACACGCATGTAAGCAGTATTTTCTACTTGTCTGAATCGATCAACTTTGGTAACAGATGATATGTGACACCATCTAGGACAAAGTTGTATGTTTGACCGGCTTGTAAACTGTCCACCACCTTAAACATTACTCCCTCAAGCAATCCTGAACTGTGACCACAGTTTGTATTATCTAAAGAATGTACAGCATGAAGTTGCAAAGGCCCCTCCCAAATTTAGGAAAACAAGTACAGCAAATGAATGGGATCACTATTGAAAAATTTCACATACATCATCGTTCTTCATTATCACCTGTGACTCCTTTATCTGACCACACTGTGGATCTCCCTCCAACATAATACACGTGCACCCGTTCTTTGCTATCAAACCTGTGGGATCTTGACCAAATCTGTTAGTGTATTAGTCTCTGCTCTCTTTTTCGCATTCAGCTATCTGGCTTCTAAGCCTGCAATAAATGTTTGCCATCGATGAAAGTGCACTGTGATCAGTAAGTTTCCATAGTACTCAGCAAGATGAGACAGTTCTTTTAGGAAACCTGATCCAAGTGTTGCCAGATCCAGTTCACTGCTGATTATCTGCAGTCTCCTGCGACTAAGTAGCTACCTAAGTAATGTTAGGGACAGGCAATGTTATGTGCATGCAAAGATATTTAATATGTTTTGCAGTAACCAGCTATTCAGAAAGTTACACTGAATTGCCTCTGACTGCAATTTTATCACTGGTGATACAGAATGTAAACACAAAAATAAGTATTTCATGTTGAGAACATGTACAGATTGTGTTACAAACATATTCTGTTCCTGGGTTTAACCAGAAGCCATTTTTCCACTGCAAAATTGAAATTCTTAATGTGGATTATGAAAGAACCAGTAAATTTTACTTCACTGTCATTTGGATGCAAATCCAACCCAAGCTAAGCACTCAAAATTGTCTCTATCTGTTAGTTATTAAGATTCCTAAATAAAAAACATTTATTTTGTCACACTTGGCTTGTTGTGGGTACAGATCTGTCCATTTAATTCATTATTAAATCAGTCACTTTATTCAGAAAGACCGCAAACTACTGTCATTATAAATGCCATCATTTCTAGTATGCAGTTGGAGACTCCTTCAAAGATTGTGCTAAGGAGCATTGTTAAGATGATCAGGTAGGTCTTTACACTCTTAAGAGTGGAATTTTAAGTTGGTAAAGGGGTTCTCACTTTTCAGCTGAAAATCCAGCAGAAACCATTACCACTGCTGGGCAAGGCCTGCTTGTCTTCACTGACCAATGTTGTCAGGGCTGATAGCCTTTATACACTGCTTTTGACCCTCCCTTGGTAGCACAGGGAGTGAATCAAATTAACTAAAGTTTAGCACATGACTGAGATGAATAATCAATGAGGCACTTTTGGCTGAAGACGGTTACCAATATTTCCGTTTTCTCTTTTATACTGATGTATTGGGTACTCCCAACTTTGAGGAAAGAAATGTTTGTGGAGCTCTCATCCAATTGGTTGATTAGTTCTCTATCATCATTCATGGCTGAATGTGGGAAAACTGATTGTGGGATCACTTAGCTCTATTGTATGTCACTTTAACTGCTTAGCCTATAATTAATCCTGTATTGCAAATTACAAAATAAATATTTTTAGGGCTTGATCTCCTGGTTTGATGGTTATGGTAGAGAGGCACATACTTCAAGTTGTGAAGTTATAGATTGTGGTTGAATACAGAACTGCTGCTGCTGATAACCACATGCCACTAGATATCTGTCTTGTTTAGAGTTTCTAGCTTTGTTTGAAATCTATCCAGTTTAGTCAGTTGCTGTGGGATGACCTTACAGAAGTTTATAAAATCATGAGGGGCAATGTATAGGGTAAATAGTCAAGACCTTTTCCTCAGGGTAGGAGAGTCCAAAATCCGAGGGCATGAATTTAAGGTGAGCGTGGAAATATTTAGAAGGGACCTAAGGAGCAAGTTTTTCAGGCAGAGAGTGGTGCGTGTATGGAATGAGCTGCCAGAAGAAATGGTGGAGGCTGGTGCAATTACGACATTTAAAAGGCATTTGGAGGGGTGCATGAATAGGAAGAATAGAGGGATATGGGCCAAATGCTGGCAAATGGGACTAGATTAATTTAGGATATCTGGTCGGCATGGGCGAGTTGAACAAATAGTCTTTTTCTGTGTTGGACAGCTCTATGACTCTACTACAGTAGTTGTGCCATACAACATAATGGAGGGTTTCCCCATTGTAAAAATACGACTTTGTCTCTGCAAGGACTATGCAAAGGTCTCTCCTACCAATATTGTAATAGATAAATGTATATGTGACCAATAGATTGGCGAGGTCAAGTATGCTGTTCCCTCTTGCTCACTGCCTGTTGCAAAACAAATCTGACAGTTATGTCCTTCAGGGCTCAGCAAGTTTGGTGAGATGTTGTGCAACCCCCCCCTCCCCCAAGTACTTTCTATGCCTTTGTCTTCCTCATTGCAGGTGATTTGGAGGTGGGGGCCGGATCAGTCATTTTACAGGTAGCCAGCAGTTTGAGCAGGTTCAATTCCTCTAACTGTTCCTGGCTTACTATTTTGGGTAAGTCAATTGGGACCCTTAGGACTCAATTCAAGTTGGGATGTTTTAAGACAGTTGCAAATGTTGGTAAATCCCCGGGTCAGGCATCTCTAGGACATGTCTGGTCTCTGTGCAGAGACTGTAAGATCTGTACCATCGTTCCTTCAAGGGTGTGACTATGTCAGGTTGTTGCTTGCCTAATCTGTGGGACACCTCTCCTAACTTTAGCACAAACTTTTTCACTTTTTCTTTCTTGCCATGATAGTGTCTCTTACCAGTCCATTTCCTCTAAGGTGGACCCTTCCCAGTCTTGCTGCCTTTTTCTAATAGAACACATTTTTGCTCACTCTTAGAGTCATAGAGTCATAGAGATGTACAGCATAGAAACAGACCCTTCGGTCCAACCCATCCATGCCGACCATATATCCCAATCTAGTCCCACCTGCCTGCACCCGGCCCATATCCCTCCAAACCCTTCCTATTCATATACTCATCCAAACGCCTCTTAATTGTTGCAATTGTACCAGCCTCCACCATTTCCTCTGGCAGCTCATTCCATACACTTTCCACCCTCTGTGTGAAAAAGTTGCCACGTAGGTCTCTTATATCTTTCCCCTAAACCTATGCCTTCTAGTTCTGGACTCTCCCACCCTAGGGAAAAGACTTTGCCTATTTGCCCTATCCATGCCCCTCATAATTTTCATAAACCTCTATAAGGTCACCCCTCAGCCTCCGACGCTCCAGGGAAAACAGCCTCAGCCCGTTCAGCCTCTCCCTATAGCTCAAATCCTCCAATCCTAGCAACCTCCTTGTAAATCTTTTCTGAATCCTTTCAAGTTTCACAACATCTTTCCGATAGGAAGGAGACCAGAATTGCACGCAATATTCTTCTCAGCACTTGTTCACTTCTTACTTTTTCTATTCATTGTACGGGTTTCTTGATAAAAATGTTAACTTAACCTACCCATAACGTACAATTTATTTAGTCAGCCTGTGCCCTATTTTCTCACAGTGCCCCTAAGCATACACAGTCTGATGAAATGTCATTGACTTGAAACATTTATTGTTTCTCTATCCACAGATGCTGCCAGATCTACTAATTATTTTCCACATGATCTGTAGTTTCAGATTTCCAGCAAATGCAGTATTTTTCTTTGTCTATGATTTCATTATTTGAAGAATTATTTGCACACAATGTACTCTGATTTTAAATTGAATGTTCAAATTTGTGTTCAAACTCTGCATTATATGACAGGGTATTCTTATTCTATATAAATTCTGTTTCATTGCATTTCCTGACTCTCCTTTGAATATCCACATTTTTAAAAGTATTTTAATATATAAAGGGCATCTGCACTCTCCAGGTGTTGTACTAATACATGTTTGAATTGCTTAAAAACTCTGACGAATGATGCAAAACGATGTGCAACCTGATCCTTGAAATGAATTATTTATCATTGACTTCATTGTTTCTCAGTAGAATTTCTATGAATGCTTACTTATGCTATACAGGTAATCACCTGCTGTCTGGCAGACGTTCAGCATTGTGTACAAAACTGTTGTGCATGATCTGAGATAGATTGGATGAGTAAAGGCACTAAGACTCACAGGAGGATCATGCACTGATGTTCTGCTCCATTTATTAAAATGCTTCTTTAGATCACAGAATACTAAACATTCTAGTTAATTCCAGTAACATGAGGCAGACTGAAATGTTGCCGAACCTTCTGTTTCATGTCCAAATAATGTGAGACTGCCATATTTCTTGCTGCTGAAAGAGAAGGAAATAGAGTTAGTTGAAAAGTTTTTTCATGTGTGAAGTTTCCTATCTGGAGACTGTGACCCCTCTGGCTGACTACACTATGCTGTCGGAGCTAAGTTGCTGCTTCTGGAAAATCTTGCATCTCCATTTCACTCCTTCGATCTGACTCCAACTGTTGGTTGTTTTTTTTTCTGTCAGTGTCAAAGTCACAAAATGGATTTCTGAGAAAGAAACACGAAATTGATCATATGGTCACTTTTGTTGCTTTACAATTGTAGGTCACTACATAGCTTCAATGTGTTGGTTAATAAAAGCTGAGAATAATATGACCAACCAGGTCAATCATAATGCTATATTTAACATTGAGTTGAATTTAAAGTACAGTCAGTCTGCACAAGAGTCTAGCAGATTATTGCAGTGATGCTTTGTGCCATAGATTGATACAATGTAGGTTAATATTGATTCCTAATCATCACTTGAAAAGTTAGCAATTTTGAGCTGCACATTGTAGAAGGAAAGAAAACCAAGAGTTGGAAACGATCTGCAATGCTCCATAACGTCTCAATTCTATGTTGGATGGTATGGTTAACCAGTGCCAGTCAGTGTTATGATCCTTAAGGCCTGAGACCAAAGAAGACTGAGGAGAGACCTGAATGAGGTATACAGAATTATGATGGACATAACTAGGGTAGTTAGCAGTAACATTTCTCCTTGGTAAAAAGACTGATAAATAGGGGGCAAAGATTTGAGGTAAAGAGCAGGAAGTTTAGAGTAGATTTAAAGAAGAAGTTTTTTGTTTTACTCAGTGGCTGGTGGGTATCTGGACCTCATTGGTGGTAAAGGTAGGAGCCGTCATAATATTTTAGAAGTATTTAGCTGGCTACTTGCAGCACCATAGCATACAGGGCTATGGACCATGTGCTGGATAGTTGTACTAGAGTAGATAGGTGCTTGATGACCAGCATGGGCAAGATGGACTGAAAAGCTTCTTTCCATGCTGTAAAAGTAATGACACGAATATTATGAATACATTAGCATATTGCAATTAGAATTTGGTTTGAAATTCAGAGGCGTTTCAGCTCTCTTTGGCTATGAGCTTTTTAAGTGCAACAGATTGACAGTGTGGACATAGTTTCTGGTGGAGACATGGGCTAAAGCAGATCTGATGTCAACTTGTGCACTTCATCTGAAAACAATGTGAATGGTCAGTATACAGTCTTGCGTGGACTCTTACGGTTTAGTAGGGTTGATTTTCTGAGGCTAAAACTGAGACACACTAGGGGTTGGCTTTTCTTTTTGTTCAGACTGAGGAAGATTTAATTCTCAGATACAGTGAAGGAAAAGAAATAGGATGGAGACGCCTTTCGCAATGTAAGAGAATCGAACTAAGATGAGGAAAGAGACAAATATCACATTCCCTGATCTACAAACTCGTTCGATGTAAAATTTGTAAACACATTTTTTGGAAGAACATTTGTTGGAAAGTAGTTTTGAGTTATTATCATGTACAAAGCAATAAAAAAGTACAGCAGATACATGAATAAATCTGTGCTGTTGATGTTTCAGTGCAAAATAAAAGTGTAAGATAATGAAGCAGCTTCACTGTCTGTCATAAAGTCACTGATTTCTTATTTGTAGCTCCATGGAATATATGTGTAAGTGCTGACCTCAGTACTCTGTGACTGGTGCACATCAGAATGTTTTAATGTAGACATCAGATCAAAACACATGTCCGTAAGCTATATCTTTCCTGCCGACCTATGTGATAATACCCTGTAGGTTTAGAGGAGTATTAATAGAATTCGACGAATGCCACAAGAAGCAAGTTGCACTCATGGCCTTGGCTGCTGATTCTATTACATCTCATGTCATCCTCTAGTTGAAATGTTTAGGGCAGGAATCCAAAGCAGTATCAGATTATGCATTAAATGGCTATTTCCAAATCGGTCAGGGTGACGATGTTGATTTTGCACTTCTATAGTTGTGTTATGAGACTTGACTTATAATGGAGTGGCAAGCTAATACCTTAAAGTAATATTCAAGAGAAAATACCTTGTTGTTTCAATGACTGTGACACAGAACACTTCTTTAAATTTAAAATTTCTTAACTCAAAACTGAGCCTCCATAAGGCACCATGGGTCATCGATGGCAGCAGGATGTATTCACCCACAATCTGCAACTTCATGGTCAGGCATATCGTCCATTCTATCATTGCCATCAAACCAGGAAATCAACCCCTATTCATTGAAGGATGCATGAGGCCATGTCAGGAGTGATGCCAACCTTTTTATCTAATTTTATTTGGTCAGAAAATGTGGATGCATTGCTCTTGGTACCTTCATTGAAGTCATTGATATGGATTGTAAGTAGCTGAAACCCCAGTACTGATCCCTGTGCACCCCGATAGTTACAGTTTGCTAACTTGAAAATGTTGCGCTTTCTGCTTTTGCTTAATGTTTGGACTTTATTCATGTTAATATCTGTCCCTGGCCAGGATCCCTTGCTTTTTATGTGGCACTTTGTTGACTGATATTTGGATCTCCATATGTAATATATATCCACTGGTTTCTTTTTATCTTCACAGTTACTTGCATCCTCAAATTGCTCCAAACATTTTTTTTCAGATGCAATTTCTCTTTCATGAAATTACATTCTCATACTATGATTTTCTGTTATACTATGACTGTTAAAACCTCCTTAAAATATATGTTCTAATATTTTCTTACATCAGGCCAACTGGCCTTCTGTTTCCCATGGCCTCTCTCCCTCCTTTCTTGGAAAGTGGTATCATATTTGCTATCTTGCAATCCACTGGGACATTGCAAATCTAGGAAGTTTTAAAAAAAATAGCTATCAGTTCATCCATTGTCTGTATAGCCATCTTTTTTAGAACCTCAAAATTTAGCCCATCATGTCCATGATCTGATGCAGTTGTTCAGTGGTTAGCACTGCTGCCTCACAGCGCGAAGGGCCTGGGTTCGATTCCAGCCTCAGCAACTGTCTATTTGGAGTTTGCACTTTCTCCCTGTTTCTGCGTGGATTTTCTCCACGTGCTCCGGTTTCTTGCCACAGTCCAAAGATGTGCAGTTTAGGTGGTTTGGCCATGCTAAATTATCCATAGTCTCCAGGGATATACAGACTAGGTGGATTATCCATGGGAAATGCATGGTTACAGGGATTGCAAAAGGAGTGTGTCTGGGTAGGATGCTGTTCGTAGGTCAGTGTGGGCTCAATGGTCCAAATGGCCTGTTTCCACACTGTAAGGATTCTATGATTGATTCTATAGAAGTTGGTCGACTTTCAGTTCTATTAATTTCTCTATTACTTTTTTCTACTAATATTAATTACTTTAATTTCCTCATTCTCATTAGACCCTTGGTTCTCTATTAATTTTGGATTGCTTTTAAGAGTTCTGTTCTGATGACAGATATAAAATATTTGCTTAACAGCAGTTTGTGTATGCTGCCTTGACTCAATATCTTGATATTGTACCTTCCTTGGACTTGCAATGCTTTTGCATTTCCCCTGTGGGACACAATTCTGAAACATTCTCTTAATTTATTTTCAACACACAGCCTGGCGATAACCAAATCAAGTCTTGGCTCAAAAACGTACAAACGTATTATGCAGCTCAATATTCAATGGGGTGTGAGAATGATATATCTTGAACAGTTACGTATTTTGAAATGCTCCATGTTTCAAAAACTTAAGCTGCAGCTATATTTCAGTACCCAATCTTATAACAGTTTCTGTGAATCTCACCCAGCAACATCTGAGTTGCAATTTGGGCTGCGAGCTGCATTCTTCCTCTGAGGGAAATACCCTATACCTTAAACTCAAAAGATAGGTTTCTCACCTGAGAGGGGATTGGGGGCAGTGGGGAGTGGTGGGGGGGTTGTGGGTCAGGTTTGAGTTGAGATTTGGGTATTGGCACATGCTGGGAATGGCGGAACATCAAAAAAGGACCAAAATATCTAAAAGCGGAATCAAGTCAGCAAGCTCTCAGATTTGGATGCTCAACTCAGGTGGTGGTTAGTACTTGGACTGAAGTGATGGAAATTTCTTGAACTCACATCAAAATATTTGGGAGGGGTCATTACTTCTGTCCTCAGTGGCTTGGCCTCTGATGTTGGTGATAGCATGCAGGCATAAACAAAGGTCAGTTCATTTTAAAAGTGTTTTTGAGGAGCCGAGGCTGCTTGCTAAACATATTTGAAATGTTAGAATTTGAATAGATTCTGAAGTTATGTGGTAGCACTTTTAGTTTTTGTTCCCATCAACACAAAAGTAGCAGTATTATGGCATTCCTCAGTTTAACTTAAGCATGGCTTTCACTCTGCCTCTATTAGAGATGCTTCATCAGATTCACTCAATAGGTCCTAAAGCAAGTGAACATTCGGACAATGCCTGCAGACAGTATTAGAATTATGAAGGCATTGAGCTGCTTGTCGCTATCTTGTCCTTTTAGTTTCAGATTTATAAATATCCCATTACAATGTGGCTAATAAATGACATCATATCACCTAAAGCAAATATTTCATTTGTGGACCTCATGCTAGCCATCTGGAACAACATCAGTTGTAGCACACTGAGCTGTTCCAATCACAACATACATGCAGCAGTCCATTGCTAAGAAAACCAATGACCTGGCTGACTGTTTGGTCAGATTAGACCATCCCATGATAGCGAATCCTTCCTTCTGGCATAATATTTGAATCCAAGTGCTTTCAGTTCTTATTTCTGTTCCAAGAGACATGCTTTCATTTTGTGTTGATTTTTATTTGTCTTACTGAACCTCCCTGTTGTTTTCTGTTCCTTTTATCTCCATGTGAGTGTCCACCTTCTTGCTCTGTGTTTTGGGGTTTCATCATGTTTTCTTCTGCAAGTCCTGGTTTTACTTCAGCATTTCTTCCTCTGCTTATCCAATCAATGGATTGTAGGCTATGGAACTATATCACTTTTGCCATCGTATGATCTTTTTCTATCCTTTCAAGTTGGAACATGGATCATTTCTGATATAGGAAAGCTTGGAAAGTAATGTGGGAAAAATGTTTCATTTGTTTCAGTCTGCTCAATGGAACACCACAAATTGACTTCACGGTTTCATTAAGATATTAATCAGATCATGCGACCTTCATAGTTTGATCAGGAGTCTGAGAACTGGTTGATTCTGTCACCATCTATATGATAAAAGCAAATAATGATCAGTTGGTTTGAAAATCATGTGAAATACTGTCCTAACCAGGTAGGAGAGCTTTTAAATTAACTTGGGTGAGAGAATACTTGAAATGAAGTCTTCCCTGCGCCAGCTTGCTGTTCCTGCACTATTACATTTGTAAAACAAAGGCTTCATCTGATTAAAATAAGAACCATTTTTTCAAGATTCAATCTCTTTAAATTTTGCATACTTTTGTTTTTTTTATCATTTTGCATCAAAAATAATATCTTTAGCAATGTTATTTTAAAACAATTTTCAATTCAGCGGAAAATAACATTTAACGTATTACTCTATAGCATTTATAAATCTAAACTAAAATAATTTTGCAGAATTGCAGCAATGAGTTTATTAAGCATTGGAACAGAAGTTTTCTGAGCCCCCATGTCCTTTCTATCTTTACCCTATTTAAATTTAGAAAACATTGGCTGATTATGTGTCTTGAACTTCCAACGTGCTAGCTCAATGATGAGGTTAGGGCTCCCACTGGGCAGGCTTGATCTCATACAGCACCTCCACGGTTACACCATCACCTGCAAGTTCCACACTAAGCCACTCGCTATCCTGACTTGTGAATATATTGTCATTGCTACAGTATGGCTGGGTCAAAATCCTAAACTTCCTCTCCAATAGCCTACCTACACCAAATGGACTGCAGTACTTCAAGTACATAACTCAGCACCACCTTCTCAAGAGCAGCTAGTGATGTCCACAGCCCAGGAATGAATAAAAAATATTGTCAACTCAAACAATTGGTGCTGTCAGACACTGTGGTTTCAAGCTAACAGGTGTGAGGGTTAAGACAGAAGCTGACAACTCTTTCTTAATCCATTTGTTGATTTGGAAGAGACTAGGGCATTAAACAGTATGGTTTCCATTCCTTTAATTGTCTGTGCTTGTTTGCGTATTATTCATTTCTTGCTTTTATGATGTGATATAGCATTAAATACTCTTGGCTACTTCGGTCACAAGGTTACAACACTTAAAGTTGTTAAATTCAAATTTCAGAATTCAAAAACTTCTTGGAAAAAATGGTTTCAAAAGAAAAAATGCAGACCTAATAGGAAAGAAATTCACGAAAGAATTAATATAAGCGTGATATTCTAATGGTATCCTCTGTGCTATAATATTCTATGAAATGTCACCCTGATAGTGTTCCCTTTTATATTCCCATTCAGGAGTCAGAAAGCATTTCTTAAAAACATGACTCAAAAGGCACAATGTGTTAATTATCTGAAAGATAGGTTAATGGTTTGGACTCAGTTTAGGGGGTATGTTTTAAATGTTTAGAGTTTGCTGTGACACACAGCTCTTGGGGCATAGGAATACCCGCAGCACTGCTATGAAGGGAGTCCCAGGACTTTCAAGGAGCGATAGGTAAGGCACAGCTATAAGATTCCAAGTCAGGATGATGGTAACTTAGAAGGGAACTTAGAGTTAGTGGTCTTTCCATGTGTCTGTGCCCTTGTTCTTCTAGTAGTAGTGATCTAAGCTTAGAAAAGTGCTATCAAGGAAGCAATTGTGAATTCCTGCAGTTCACACTAGATGGTAAACTCTGTTGCCGGAGTATATTATTGGTGAATGGACTGAATGTTGAAGATGGTAAATTCGGCCAATCAAACGGACTGCTTTGATATGGATGGGTTTTAAGCTTATGGAGTGTTTTTGGAGTTAAATGCATCTGGGCAAGTGGAGCCTATTCGATTACCTTCCTGACTTAGCAGAGAGTTTTTCTTTTCCTATAGCTCATTAATGCCATAATTCATCAAATACAACCCTGATGTTAAGGTTTAATCACTCTTACCTCATCTCTGGAGTTCACCTCTTTTGTTCATGTTTGGACCATGGCTGAAATGAGGTCAGGAGCTGAGCATAACCCTATCTTAGCATCAGTGAGCAGGTTATTTCTTTACAAGTGCTGCTTGACAGCACAGTTGATGACCCTTCTAACTCTTTAATGATTGAAGGTAGGTAATTCATGCATATCTGGTTCTCTTGTTCTCAAAATATACCAAAGGAAAATATAAAGTTGCAACTTTGAATCTTTAGGAGTCTGTACTTATACTATTACCTATTGTCTGTTGACATATTATGAATAACTTCGGACAGTAAATACAAATTAGAATAAAAAGAGACGTAATCACAGTTGCTGGAGATCTACAGTGCAAACAAAGAGTTGGCGAAAGTCGTTAGATCTGGCAGCATCTATGAAAAGAAAGCAAGTAAAGTTTCAAGTCCAGTATGACTCCTCTTTGGGGTTGCAATGAAATTTTCTGAAGAAATCACATTGCACTTGAAACGTTACTCTGTTTGTGATGCTATGGATGCGGAGGTTCTCCTGCACTTTTAGGTTGTATGCATGAATTAGACCAAACTTATGGGCAAAAAGTTGAAGATTTGAGCTGGAAAGTTTGATAGTATCAGCATGGATAAGAGTATCAACGATGGATCAGAGTTACAACAGTAGTGGGTAAGAGGTAGCGATAGAGGCAGCTGATCTTTCGAAGTAGGTCATCTCAATGGTCAGCCGAATGGGAGGTTTGAAGCTCACCTCATCAGAGAGGATATGTACATTGTTGGAGCAATGCAGTATCTCAATGGAAACAGAACTAACAGCAGCTGAAGTTCAATGAGTAAACTGATGTACAGGTAGCTCCCGCTATCTGAAAGTAGAGTGTTCCTAGGAAATGGTGTAAAGCAAAGGTGCATTTTTCACATAGGAAAAACTATCGCCATTTTTCGTAAAAACGAAAATCGTTTTTGGATTCGCAAAAACAGGTACTAATGTAGCTCTTTAGCAAAAGCGAAATTGCGTAAGGCAAACATTCAAAAAGCGGGGGATACCTGTACTTGACAATGAGAGGTTGGTTTTTAGAGGATTGAAATATTTGACATTCCACTTATTCACAAAGAATTTGATTAGTTTCGGTTTGTACTAAAGCCAAGGTGCATGAGGTTTTGCTGCAGCCTTATGGAGATGCCAGTCTGCAGTTTGAGTGCTTATATTCAAAATCACAAAATATCATTAATCAAGAACTGACCACTGTTGTATTTAGATCATCTTCTATAACTGTTATGTTTCATGGTTCAGCTCAGCTTTTGCGTCATTCTCGATGATGGAAGTTAATAGAACAGCTTTATTAGTTTAAACCGAGAGGTTCCATCCTTCACTGGTGTCTCAGTAATGTGTCTGAAACTACAGAAAATGGACACGGCTCATTTAAAATATATTCATTCTTTGATTCAAAATGAGTTTTCTGGGGAATAGTTTAGTTTCTTTGCAGAGTAAACATTTAATAAAACACACTATCTCAAATAATCTATGTTTTATTGTGTGGAAAAGATGAAAGTGGCAATTGCTTCTAAAATAAATTTTGAAACATATTCCTGCTGAATATTTATTTCAAAGTACAGCTACTGAGAGAACAAATTAGTTGAAAGTAGATATTTGGTGCAATAACTTGTATTTGTGGAGCACTTATAAGGTTAAGAAGTGACCAAGATGTTTCTCACAAATTGACAAGCAAAAGATGGGAAGTTAGAGGTTTATGTTTGTTCAGAAACACGGGCTTTGAGAAAGATTAGAAATGAGAGAAGTGAAAGGCTTTAAAGCATACGTTTCAGTTGGACGGAGGATGCTGAAGTTTTACTTCCAGTGGTGGATTGAAGAAAAGTGTGTGTTGTGCAAAAGTTGGAGTTAGGTCCAATGGGTGTGAAGGAGTGGGAGAATAGAAGGCAGGAAGAGATTCCAAAGATAGGATAGGGCAAAGCCAGAGAAGAGTTTGAGCTGAGAAAGAGTTTATTTTTGTGATCTTTGAAGGAAAGGAGCTAGTGTTGATTTGTAAACGCGATGATGGGTTAAAACTTGATGTAACTGAAAATGTGTTGCTGGAAAAGCGCAGCAGGTCAGGAAGCATCCAAGGAACAGGAGAATCGACGTTTCGGGCATAAGTCCTTCTCATTCCCGAAACGTCGATTCTCCTGTTCCTTGGATGCTGCCTGACCTGCTGCGCTTTTCCAGCAACACATTTTCAGCTCTGATCTCCAGCATCTGCAGTCCTCACTTTCTCCTAAAACTTGATGTAGGACAGGGCAACTCCATTTTAGACAAACTTTTGTTTCTGGAGGCTGAATGATGGGAAGTAGGAGGTGAGAACAAAGACTTGATTAATACACACAGATGAAATAGGCAGTTGATGCTGAATAGGAAATGTGGGTTAAAGGTCGTTTCAGGAGTTCCATAGTCTGGTTCAGTTTGTGAAAGGTTTCTGGAGGCCATGGAATCCAAATAACTGATTTAATTTAGTTAGCAACTCAGTTCCATTTACTCTGTTGCAATGAATGCAATTGAATGTAAAGTGCCAACAGGAAAGTTACAAGTGCCACGATGAATGAGGACCTAAAACACCACTTGAAAGAATTTGATTTGATGAATTACACTTTTTAGTGTTTGTTGGTGTTGTTTTGCATAATGGCCTGCAAACTTGTATTCAATGGATGATATATGTACTTAAAACAATAAAATGTATTGGTTAATGCTGTATGTGAAAAATTACTGATGGCTGCGGAACTTAAAATATTGTAAGATTTATAGAAATCTTTACTTGAAACATCATTCCTGATGGAAATGGTACACAACTTTCCTCCCACTCAAACAAAAACATGTTTCTGATACTTTATTCATGAAGCTGATGTCCCTTTAATGGCAAAGCATTTTACTCAAATAGCTGAACTCCTTGTTTAATTAGAAACAGAGAGTGAATTGTTTTGATAATGAATGAGTTATATAAGATAATGATTAGAAATATAAGTGTAAAGTAATGATTGTGAGGTGGTATTGTTCATGTTACATTGGCTCCACCTGTTGTACTGAGGTCACACGTGGTCCATGGGTGGAGGTGAGGAGTTATGTTGAAGCTGTCAGAGCAGCAGATGTATTAGTACCACTTTAGGACTGGCTAAGTGTGCCTGACTAAATGTGGTTGCATGCATTGCTATCAAGCAGTAAACCTTCCTGTTATCTAAGAACCAATGCACCTTGTATAGTTACTCCATTGTGGGATAATCCTCTATCAATAATCACTAAATATGCCCAAGGGCAAGGCAAAGACAGAGTACAAGCAAGATTGAGGTTCTTGTGGTGCAATAGTATTGTACTTACCTCTGAGTCAGAAATGGGTTCAAGTCCCATTTATTTTGGAGATGTGTCTTAACATTCTGAACAATTTGATTAAAAATGCTTAGAAGCAACGCTGTATATTTAAGGTAATTTGATGTTAAATTGCCAGTGTGCAAAGTTACATTCTATCAATCTGTGTTGAATTCATTCCCATGAGGAGTGTGATAAATATTTCTCCACAGTCAGGCCATTAAGAGTGAACACACAAAGCAGGAATTCAGATTGTGGTTAGAATTTAAATGCTTTGAGTTTTTAAATCAGATGATTTTCTGAATTCAGCACAGACTTGTCAAAATTTGCTTTACCAGTGCATATTAATGAAGCATTTACCAAAAAGCTCTGTGCTTGTCACTGTGTTTCTTGTTTGCTTAGCTTAATACGTTTACACTGAGTTTTGCTTTCATGTTTACAGACGAACTCTAAAATTCGCTTCTTCAGAATTTAATATTAAGATCAAGTTTGCATTTGAAAAGACATGTTTGGGACAATATGTCGGATAAGTTAGAATAATTTTGCAAAGCAATATGTTTCCTCTTTCGGTCAAGATGTTAAATTGAGGGCCAGCTTGCCATCTTAATGTAATTGTAAAAGGTCCCATGATACTACATTGAAGAAAATCAATGGAGTGTTTCTTGAGATCCTGGTCAATATTTATCCCTCAACTAACATCTGAAACAACATAACAGGCCATTTATCATATTGATGTTTGTGGGTTTGGCCATGTTTCCTAGATCACAACAGTTAGGCTTCAAAAAGAACATCATTAGTTGTAAAGGCTTTGAGGGGCTCTAAGGTCTTAAAAAGATACCATATAAATGTTAAGATTTTTATTATTTTGAGTTGAAGATATTTTCCACTTGGTGCAGTCAGTGAGGAACTGCATGTGTGAGCATGTTGTGATTAATGGCAGGAGGAAGATGGGAAGTTATGAAGTGAAACATTAGGCAGGATGTTATTATTTATCCATTCATGGGATGTGGGAAGTTGCTGACTGGGCCAGCATTTGTTTTTGCCCATTTCTAGTTGCCCTTGAGAATGTGATAGTGAGATGTCTTCTTGAACTGCTGCCATTCATTTGGAGTAGACAGAGCCACACTGGGGAGGGAGTTCCAGGAATTTGATCCAGCTGCACTGAAGGCACTGTAGTGTAGTTCCAAAACAGGATGGTGGGTAGCTTGGAAGAGAATCCACAGGTATTAGTTTTTCTATGTATCTGTTGCCCTTGTCCTTCCAGAACCTTGAGCTTGGAAGGTACCGTTTAAGGTGTCATGGTGGATCTCTGCAGTGCATTTTATAAATGGTACTGCTGCTACGGAGCATCAGTGATGAAGGGACTGACTATTTGTGAATATGGTACTGATCAAACAGCTGTTTTTTCCTGGATGTTGACAAGCTTCTTGATTATCATTGAACTTGCATCATTCGTCAAGTTGGGAATTTTCCATCACACTCCTGACTTGTGCCTTATAGATGATGGGGAGTTGGGAGGTGAGTTATTCATGGTGTAATTCCTAGCCCCTGAACTGCTATTGTAGCAACTATATTGATATGGCTAGTCTAATTTAGTTTCAAGTTAATGGTAACATCTAGAATATTGATAATGGGGAATTCAGCAATGATAATGCCTTTGAATGTTGAGGGGTGATGGTTTGATTCTCTTACATTAGTGCTGGTCATTGCCTAATTCTTTTGTGGCACAAATGTCATTTGCCACTTGTCAGCCCAATTTGGACATAGATTGCTTCTGTATCTGAGGAATCTTGAATGGTCATCAACAAACATCATTCTGACCTGAGGAAGGTCATTGATGAACAACTGAAAATGATTGGGCCTCGGACAGTACCTAGCAGAACTCCTGTGGAAATGTCTTGGAGCTGAGTTGACAGATTTCAAACAACCACATCTATCTTCCTTTATGCTTATACTAATATAGCCAATGGAGAGCTTTCCTTATGATTTATAGAGTTATACAGCATGAAAACAGACCCTTCAGTCCAACTTACCTGGGCTGACTAGACATCCCAATCTGACCGAGTACCATTTGTCAGCATTTGGCCCATATCCCTCTAAACCCTTCCTATTCATATCCCCATTCAGATGCCTTTGAAATGTTGCAATTGTACCTGCCTCCACCACTTCCCTGGCAGCTTGTTCGATGCATGCACCACCCTCAGTGTGAAAAGGGTGGTCCCTCAAGTCCTTTTTAAATCTTTACCCCCTCCCTTTAGATCTATGTCCTTTAGGTTTGGGCCTCTCCCCCCCCCCCCCCCCCCGGGGATGTTCCAGAAAAGACCATGACTATTCACCCTGTCCATGCCCCTCATGATTTTGTGAACTGACAGAAGGTCGCACCTCAGTCTCTGATGCTCCAGGGAAAAAAAAGTAATGTTGCTTGGGTTTCTTGATGAATGCTTGGTAAAGTGAAGATTTAATATTAAAGGCAGTCACTCGAACTTCACCACTTAAGTTCAGCTTTTTTGTCTGTGTTCAATTGAAGGCTGTAATGTGACCAGAGTTGATTGACTCTGGCGGAGCCCAAACTGAGAATCAGTGACCAGCTTATTGCTAAGCAAATGCTGCTTTATAGCACTGATGATGATACCATCGTCATTTTATTGACGATTGAGAGTAGACTGTTGAAGTGGTAAATGACCAGGTTGAATTTATCCTGCTGTTTGTGTATAGGATGCACCTAGGCAATTTACCACATTGTTGGGTACCAGTTTTGTAGCTGTACTGGAAAGCTAGACCATGGCAATTTTTGGAGCACACATTTTCAGTTCTAGTTGCAGGATGTTGTCAGGGCCCATATCTTTTGTCAGAGCCGTTGTCTTCAGCTGTTTCTTGACATCACATGGTGTGAGTTGACTTTGGTTCAATCAGCCTTTTGAGCCCTACTTAGCAATCAAACTCCTGCATCCTTCCCATGGATTCATGTTAACCACTTGGAAAGGGTGAAAGACTAAGATTTGATGTCTTGATTTTGTTATTCCGTTGCATGCATTACCCAGTTGATAGGGCATAATATCTGATTGAATCCATTTATTAAATGGGCCTCATTCATGACTTGCATTTATTACTGTCAATCTCAGTAGATTATTTAGCTATTATTTTCAAGTGCAAATTGTACAGTGAGAAAGCTGAAGAGTTTAGATTCAAGTGCTGTGAGGATACCAGTAAAGAAAGGACTGACCTGCTACCATTGACCCATGGTTGATGTTAGTGTGTGGGTGATTTTCATTCAAGGCAGTTTACAGGTATGCATTTTCTTCATTGTTGCAGTTTACTCTGTTCTAAATACCAGACTTGAGGGATAATTTCTAACTTTGTTCGAATGGATTGCATGGCAAGTTGAAAGCCCATCAGATATCAACTTCTGAACTCCATCTAAATGCCAGAATGCTTGGCTGATGATCACATGACTCAGAGGTTCCCACCAGTATGTAAAGAAGGCCTGTGTCAGTAAGGAAATGGGTAGAGATATGTCAGGGGGTGTGACAAGGTCTCATAGAAAGAGAGAAATGGCATTTTCTTTCTTGATTCAGATCATTGCTGGTGAGACCAGGTTTTATTGCCCATTCTGAATTGATCTTACGACAATGGTGGTGAGAAGCTTTTTTGAACTGTTCCAGGTTGTTGCATGGTTTTGATGCAATTGAGTAGTAGCATAATAGGGCATTTTCAAGGACAATGTTGGTTCATTGCAATGGGTCTGGAGTAAGTCTGACACAATCCACTCCCTAAAGTACAATAACAAACCAGATCTGTTCTAATGACAATCCAGTGGTTGCATGGTCACGGTTATTGATGGTAGCTTTCTATTAGATCAGACCTCTGTTTTGCTCGTCCAGTAGCTTATCCATTTAGATATTCCATGGGCGTCAACAGCCTAGACTTTCCTGGGAGTAACTGGAGGAACAATTCTAGTGATCATTGCATTTTCTGTTTACTCTCAATGGTCTTATTTCCCAAGAGATTTTCAGAGTGGGTTTGCTGCTTCATGAACAAATTAAAAAGACATTGTGGTTTTATGTACATCATTGGACCTAATCTAGGAGTGTTAAATTTTCTCCTTTTTTTAAGAAATTATTCTATTGTATGCCAATGACGAAGGTCTTATTATGAGAAAATAGAGTACTGCTAACCATACCTGTGACTGCATCTTGCAATATGATATTGATGAACACACAAAATCATCTTTCATTGTTTAGATCATTCAACCTAAATGTGCTAAAACCTCATCCTTGTTCTGAATTCTCATTCATTTTGAGCACACATTAAGTATATAATGAACATTATAATGAAAACCAGCAAATTCTATATTGAGTTATGACTTGAAGAGGAAGTTAAATTTACTCCTAATATAATGTGTGTCAGGTAGAGCTGGGTTAGATAAATCTCTAATCTGTTACTTGCTCCAGAAGAAGCATTAGGAGGCGTGAAGGTGCTCAGATTGGTTTGGCTCATGAGATTAAACATAATAGTTCTGAAACTTTGAAATGAAACAAAAGCAGCTGTTGGAAAAAAATGTCATTAGGATGTGACAATGTTTGAGTAGGATGAGAGGACACATTCATCCGTTATTGCAGATCACTTTCTGATAAAGCAGATTATAAGAGAAAAGTGAGAGTTTGGTAGGAAATTTGGCAGTGTAAATCCAAGTGTATGCCTGACTTCTGTAGCTGGAGTTGCTTGCGCCCACCAATTGCTTAACTCTGTTTGTCTCTTCTCTTATTCTGAAGGTATGCCAGTGTCAGATTCTGTGAATTCCAGTAACTCTGCGGTGCCATTTCTAAGTGGGTTGTCCCTCTAAGACAAGGTCAGATATTTCATTATACTCCCCTTCTGCATTTTTCAGGTGATTGGGAGTCTTTGATTCACTTTGAGAGAGCCAGCCCTCAGTAACACTGGTATAAAGCAAGTATCCCTCAGCTGGCTTGGCTCCAGAACAGAAGGAAAAGTGGTCTGTGAGTGGGCACAAATCCACTCTCGAGGGAAAATGTAAGGAAATGGGTCTTGGGGAGAAGGTGTTTGAGATTTCTCAATTGTTCAGAAAGATCGTGCCTGATCTGTCTGTGTTCTCAGCTCCATTTTCCTGTCTGCACCCCAGAAGACTGGACCTCCTTTTCTAACAAAGTTCTATTGAACTCAGCCTCGAATACATTTTAAAAATTGAAGCCTCCACTACTTTACAGGGGGGATAAATTACATTCTCTTAAAAAGCCTCCGAGAGAAAATAAAGTCTCTTGATCTGCCTTGAAATGGCGACAGATCTCATATTCTTAACCTCTGTGCCCTAGATTTAGTTTCACTTGCTGGAGGAATCATGTCTTGGATATTCACTCTATTAATGTCAAAAAAAATTTTATTCATTTGTGGGAGGTGGGTGTTGTTGGCTGGTCAGCATTTATTGTCCATCCTAGTTGCCATTGAGAAGGCGATGGTGAGATGCCCTCTTGAACCTCTGCAGTCCACCTGTTGTGGGTTGGCCACAATTCCATTAGGGAGGGAATTCCAGGATTTTGACGTGGTGACAATGAAGGAATGGTGATATATTTCCAAATCAGGATGATGAGGGGAACTTGCAGGTGGTGATGTTCCCATTTATCGGCTGCCCTTGTCATTCTAGATGGAGGTGGTCATTGGTTTTGAAGGTGCTGTCTGAGTATCTTTGATTAACTTCTGCTGCGGTTTTGCTGCTACTGAGTGTCTGTGTTGGAGACAGTGGATGTTTCTGGTAGTGTTAATCTTCTTGAATGTTATTGGAGTTGCGCCCATTCAGGCGAGTAGAATGTACTCCATCACACTCCTGACTTGTTCCTTGAAGATGATGAACAGGCTTGGGGGTCAGAAAGTGAGTTCCTTGACCAAATAGCCTCTGACCTGCTTTTGTAGCCACTGTGTGTATGTGATGAATCGAGCTCAGTTTCTGGTCAATAGTAACGCCAAGGATGTTGACAGTGGGCGATTCTTTGAATGTCAAGGAACAATATTTAGTTTCTTGTTGGAGATAGTCATTGCTTTACATTTGTGTGTTATGATTTTTTCTTTCCACTTGTCAGCCCGAGTATGGATATTGTATAGATCTTGTATTTGAACATAAACTGCTTCAGTATTTGAAGAGTTGTGAATGATGTTGAACATTGTGCAACCATGGCGAACATCTCCTTTTCTGATCTTATGAAATAGAGAAGGCAATTCATGTAGCAGCTGAAGATTGTTGTGCCACAGACACTATCCTGAGGAATTCCTGAAGAGATGTTCTGGAGCTAAGGTGACTGACCAACAACCACAACCATCTTCCTATATACCAGGTATGACTCCAATCATCAGGGAGCTTTCTCCCTGATTTCTGTTTACTCCAGTTTGCTAGAGCTGTTTGATGCCTCACTTGATCAAATGTGGCCTTGATGTCAAGGGCTCTCAACTCACTTCTGGGATTCAGCTCTGTGTCCGTATTTGAGCCAAAGCTGTGATGAGGTCAAGAGCTGAGTGGCCCTGGCCCTGGCCCTGGCAGAACAAACTGGGCGTCATTGAGCAGGTTATTGCAGAGCAGGTGCTACTTGGTAGCATTGTTGATGACACCTTACATTATTTTACTGATGATTGAGAGTAGACTGATGGGATAGTAATTGGCTGGGTTGGATTTGTCCTGTTTTTGTTAACGTGGCATATTTGGATTATTTTCCACATTGTCAGGGAGATGCAAGTGTTGTAACTTTAGTGGAACAACTTGGCTAGTGGAGCGGCAAGTTCTGGAGCACAAGTATTCACTACTATTGCTGAAATGTTGACAGGGCCTGTAGTCTTTGCATTATCCATTGCCTCTTTCTTGATATCAATTGGAGTGAATCAAATAGGCTGAAGACTTGCAGTTGTAATGCTGGAGACCACTGGAGCAGGTTGAGATGGGTCATCAGTTGGCACTTGTGGCTGAAGGTTGCTGCAAATGCTTCAACTCATCTGAAGCCCTGATGTGTTGCGCCCTTCAATCATTCATGGGGATATATGTGGAGCCATCATCTTCACCACCATTCTTGACTGGATGTGGTAGGTCGGCAGAGTTTGGTTATGGGATTGCTCAGCTGTATCTATCAATTGCTGCTTATGCTGTCTGGCATGCAAGTAGTCCTGTTTGTTAGCTTCACCAGGTTGACACCTCACTTTTATGTATGCCTGGTGCTGCTCCTGTCATGCTTTTCTGCAATCTTCACTGAACCAGGGTTGATCCCTGGCTTGATGGTAATGGTTGCCTGGGGATATACTGAACCTTTAGGTTGCAGATTCTGCTGGAGTACAATTCTGCTCCTGTTGACAACTCAGTGCCTCATGGATGCCCTGGCTTATATCGCCAGATCTGTTTGATCTGTTCCACTTATCATAGTGATGCACCACACAACATGATGGAGGATATTCTCAATGTGCACCTGAGACTTCACCTCCACAAAGACTGGGCAGTGGTCAATACTCCTGATGCTATTATGAACAGAGATATCTGCAGCTGGCAGATTGATAAGGATGAGGTCAAGTATATTTTTCCCTCTTGTTGGTTGCCTCGCACCTGCTGCAGACCCAGCCTAGCAGCTATGTCCTTTTGGACCTGACCAGCTTGATCAGTAGTGCTGCTACTGTGCCACTTTTGGTGGTGGACATTGAAATCCCTCACATTTTGCTCCCTTGCCATCCTCAGTGCTTCTTCTGAGTGTTGCTCAATATTCAGGAGCACTGATTCATCAACCAAGGAAGGGTGGCACATGGTAACCAGCAGGAGGTTTCTTTGCCTATATTTAACTTAAAGCCATAAGACTTCATGGGGTCTGAAGTCCATATTGAGGACTCCCAAAGCAACTGCCTCTTGACTATATGCCACTGTGCCACCACATCTGCTGGGTCTGTCCTCCTGGTGGGACAGGACATGCCCGGGGATGTTAATGAGGTGTCTGAGACATTGGCTGCAGGAATGATTCCACGTGTATGACTGTGCCAGACTGTTCCTTGACTATCCTGTGAGACAGCTCTCCCAATTTTAGCACTAGCCCCCAGCTGTTAGAAAGGAGGGTTTTGCAGGGTTGATGGGGCTGTTTTTGTTGTATTTTCTGGTGCCTGTGTCGATGCTGGGTGGTCCATCTGGTTTCATTCTTCATTGAGACATAGCAGTGATTGATACAACTGAGTGGCTTGCTAGGCAATTTCAGAGGGTAGCTGAGAGTCAACCGCATTGCTGTGGCTCTGGACTCACACATATGCCAGACCAGGTGAGAATGGCAGATATCCTTCCCTGAAGGACATTAGTGAGCCAGATGCTGTTTTCCTACATTTGACAATCAGTCGATTCTTAATTCCAGATTTTTTTTTCATCAAATTCAAATTCCACCATCTGCCATGGCAGGATTTGACCTTAGGTCCCTAGAGATTAGCTGAGTTTCTGGAGTAATAGTCTAGCGATAATACCACAACATCATCGCCTCCCCTGTGACTGGTATATGCAACCCAGCAACATCTCAAAATTCACATTTGACGATCTGCATTATTTCTTGGGATAATGGCTGTGTTACGTATTATGTCTATCCCTGACTGCCCTGAAAAGATGTTGGTGTTCCTGCTATCTTGTTAATTGTTGTTATCCTTCTGATGATGGATCTGAAGTAGAGAATTCCATAATTTAAAGCAGCATCAATAATGAAACAGTGCAATATGATGAAGCCAAAAATGATGTGATGTTTATCTGATATTTCTCCTCTTGTCCTTCATGATGGTAGAGGTCATGAGACTGAGCAGTTTTACTACAATGTATTCTGTACGAATAGAGGGAAGCAGTGGTGGATTGAGTGGGCACAGATTTCAATGGTTGGATGAGTCCATTCTTCTTTTCCCTGGATAGTCTTGAACTTTGATTTGCTGCAGCTGCACCCAAGTGGAACATGCCATTGTTTTCTGATGTGCTTTTACTTGTAGCAGTTTACTCATCCAAAGCCCTGATGTGTTGCGCCCTTCAATCATTTATGGGGATATATGTGGAGCCATCATCTTCACCACCATTCTTGACATGATGTGGCAGTTCGGCAGAGCTTGGTTAAGGGATTGTTCAGCTGTATCTATCAGTTGCTGCTTATGCTGTCTGGCATGCAAGTAGTCCTGTTTGTTAGCTTCACCAGGTTGATACAGTTGGTCTAATTAAATTTCTTTTCAATGGTAATTCCCTAAACCCAATCACAGAATAGGAGATTTGGCAATTATAGTGCAATTGAAGGACAGACCTCACATTATACACCACTGCCTGACATAGTTAAATACAAAGAATTATAGATGCCTCTTCTGAAGCATTGATTTTGTCCAGGTCCTTTTGTAGGCTATCATAGATTATCTCAGTTTCACGGTTGTCACTGGAGTTAAATTTCCTTCAATCACCTGAAAAATAGCTCCCCATCCCACTCCAGCCTCATAACAGAAGGTCATTGATGAAGCAGCTAAAAATTGTGCTAATTTTGCTAGCCAAAGAACTGCTGACTTTTCCCAATTTACCCAAACTCATACTCTGTACTGACTTAATGTTGAGGCAGCACCCTTCACCTTTCTTCTGGTAATAGCTTTTCATTCAAGTCACGAGACAAGATCAAGAGTAACTATCCAAAGTACCATGACCAGCTCACTTAAATGCATTGTTGTGCACGAGAAGGGTAGATGCCCAGTTGGAGAATGCAATTATTCCTCTTTGATTCCAGATTATCTTGCAAGTCAATGTTCTAAATGGTCAAATAATCATAACCAAATGGCACACTTTTTGGCATGATTTTAAAGAATTGAGCTTCAACAAAAGTTTGCTTCTGGTCTGGGAAAATTTCTTTAACACTAGTTCTTTGCCAATTTATGCCTTAATTATCTTTAGTTTGGAGTAAATAGGCATTGTCCCCTTGGTGAATAAACATATACCACATCAGGCAAGTAGTAACTTGAATTTTTTTAGGGTGATTCAAAGTGTCATATCACGGCAATGGTTTGACATTCACCCAAATGACCAAAGCAAAGTTACAAATCTCAATTCCAGTCTCTACTATTCTTGTGTCAGGGTGACTAATTACATTGTCCCAGCAGTGAAGATAGAGTCTCTGAGTCAGAAGAACTAATGTTCAAGACCAATTCCTGGCATTATTAACCACAGACAACCACACTCACATAGCTCAATAGATTGCTAATCAACATAAAAAATAATTTCAACATTCCATACTGTGCAGTGAGAGTGAACATGTGAAGGTATGCACAATTACCCTGACCTATGAATACAAAGCACTCTTGATGCAAGAAAATCAGAGATTGATTGTGGGTCAATTCAATTGATATCACAGGAATGTACAAGATCAAAAAGGGCTTTAATTGACTCCAAATACCATCACCTCTCAAAATGTGCATGCCCTTATGTGTTTAATTCTAACTAATGTCTGAACCATTCTTTCCTTTTTCTCAGCTTGAGTCTATGGCAGCCTTGGGTGAATTAATGTGGACCGATTTAACATCTCCTGGAGTGTTTGCCAGGGTCCCCCACTTAGGAAAAATCACAAAACTCCACCCCTTTCCCACACAACTCCCCTCAGATCTCAGGATCCTCTCTCTCTTTCCACAATCACCCAGACCCCAGGCTCCTGTTTTCTGTCCCACCCACCCTCTTCCCCCTCAGTTCCCTATTTTCTTCAAACCCTGAACTCCTCTCAACCCCCTCCCCAAACCATGCATTTCCTTGCCAGCAAGCACACTCCAGCCTTCTCCAGATTCCAGGCCCCACACTTCTCCCTCCTCAGTCTCCATGCACCCCTCACACTGGAACACTCACTTGTCGCTCTCAGTACCTGACGACCTTGGGCATTGTACTACCCACCTCGGGATCTTCCCACTGCCTCCCTCATCTCAGGTTCTCGCATCATCTCCAGGCTCACTCTCTCTCCTCACCGACAGACCCCAGGAGCTCTCTTCCCCAGCCCCCAGGCTGACCCCAAGATCTCCCCTGCACCAATCCCAGGCTTCCCACTTCTCCTGGGAATGAGACAGCTTCTGCATCTGTGACTCAATATTAATTTTGCAAAGTCTCGGGAGCGTTCTTGCTCCTCCAGGCCTGCAGAAATATATTAGTCTTCACTTCTAACCTGCACTTCAGCTGGGACAGAGTTTTCATGGTGCCTACTTGAGTCCTAAAATGAGAATCAAAGTCCTACATATGCCATAGGCCTCTCATTTGAATATTAAATGGGCTTACTGCCTGACTCGGGCTGGACCTACTTTGGGAAGGTATCGACCACATTATCATTGGAAACTGGTGGTAAATCATGCCCTATTTTTAGGGCCCTATTATCCCATTTCCACCTGAAAATCTCTCACAAGCGATCAGTGGATCCGTTTTCATTTTCAGCAGTAATACAGTTGTATGTAATCCTGGCTTCATTCCAAGTGCATCTGTGCACTTTGCAATAGGAACTAATGTTTAGAATTAGTTTCGCAGTTCCATAGAAATGAGAGGCAGACCAATATCAAGTGCCTATTGTCATGCCAACTATGATGCCCCTAATTTAGCAAAGGCCAAGGATGGAACTGTAAGACTTTGTATTGAAGAGCATGAAAAGCTCTTCATTTTGTGTATTTCTTTCAGTTGTATGACCTTCTTGCTGTGTTGCAAGTCAGTTCTTATATTTCTTTGAATAGTGTTGAAATAGCTTAGGGCTGGTGACGTAGAAGTAGACCTATGAGTCATTGAACACTCATTGTTAACTGTGTCCAACTGATATGGAGCATAAAACAGCAAAAATAGCAGTATGTTGAACTACAGCATCACAAGCTTAGAGTAAAAGTCAGAAGAGGTGGTTACAAAACTTGTAGTGCTCTAGTCATCACTGTACTTCACATTTTGCCTTGAGTCCTCATTGCTTAATACAATCTAGGGTTCTGTATTCACTGCTAACATTGTGGTCTCCACTACACAAGGGAGACCAATGCAGATTGTGTGACTGATTTGTTCCGTCTGCAAGCATGACCCTGAGCTTCCCATGACCTGTCATTTTTATTCTTCACCATACTTTCACACTGACATCTCTGTCCTCTGCCTACTGCACTGTTGCATTGAAGCTGTATGTCAGCCTGAGGAACAGCACTCTGTCTACCAATTTGGTACTCTCTAGCCTTCAAGACACAAGTGAGTTCAACAATTTCATGCCATAATCTCTGCCCCATTTTGTTTCCTTTTTTTGCATTTTCTTTCTCTAGTTTTTGCCGACAGCACACCTTTTCGACATCTTTTGTTTTAATTTCTTGCCCTTTTACCTTTCTCTTTTGGCCATGTAAGACCAATTCTTCTATCATTCACCTTCTCCTGGCTTCTGTCCTATCTCAGACCCTTCCTTTTGTCCTTAACGTTTCCTGGTTCCAGTCAAAGACCATAGAACTGAAAGATTATTTCAGGAATGGTAAGCAGAAATGTTTAATATAGAGTACAATAAACACTTGAATTTGATTTTCAAATATTATAGTAGAGGTATTTGGAATCCTTTAGACAACATGTACGAGCTGCAATGGATCTTTTATGGATAGATGAATTGAAATGGCCCAGATATTATTCCTTTATTTTCCTGCTGCAGCACCTCTGTCACTCAGCAGAATCTACCTCAATTCTATAGATCTATGATGTGCCATATTGCATTGAAAGGACTTCTGATATGCTGCAATATAAGATTGTGGGTATATTTTAAGCATTTTACTTTTGTACTGCATCATTTAATTAACGGCTTGATTCAATTGTAGCACTTCCACTTCTGAGTCAGCAAAAATAGGGTTTTGAGGGCCCATATGCATCTTGATAAATCTCCTCAAAGGTAACAAAGATGAGTTGATACTTTTCTTGGTATATTGGCCAATTGCTCCCTTCTAGAACTTTGTCCATTTGATTTCGTCATTTGCTTCTCAGTGCAAATTGACTGGCACTTTTTAATGCTGTGACACATTCAATGAGTGTACGAATACCTGATGCAGCTTCTCCTCTTTCCACCACTGTACTCCAGCCCAATTCATCAGCGTCAATACCACTCTTCAAAGTTATTTTCAATTCTAATGAAGGGGCTGGACTCAAAACGTTAACTTTGCTTTTCTTCCTACAGGTGGTGCTGGATCTGCTGAGTTTCTCTCGCACTTTCCGTTTTTGTTTCAGCAGAATCGCATCTCCTTTCCAGTAAGGCAATCTTGACCTCCTTTAACTTTCAACAACCAATCCACTGATATTTGCTGTCAGGCCGAATTCAGAACAGGTCACATGGTCAATTTTCCTTCATTTTACCCTATGTTAGAGACAGTCCCAAATGGTGCACAATTCATATTTATAACAAAATATAGATTCTCTTGTTGAGTATGAGGTCATTAGAATTTAGTAACATGCTCTAAGCAATTTTTTGTCGAAAATATTTCTGTTTTGAATCCTGAGTTTCATGTTAGTAGCAGTAGGAATATTGCTACTATATTTAGAAATTGCTGGAAAAACTCAGCAAGTCTGGCAGCATCTGTCGGGAGAGATTATCAAGTGACCCTTCCTCGGAGCATCTCTGATTTGTCTTTGATTTACAGCATCTGCCGTTCTTTCGTGTTTTTTTTTTATTTAGTAAGAATTTGAAACTGTTTCTTTCATTCTTAGAAGGTTCAGTCTCATTGACTGACCTATTTACCTGTGTGGACATTTTTAAAGCTTTACATTACTGTAGGCTTTAGGAAAATGAATGAATGCAAAAGATAGAGTTGATGTGTACTCCCAAATGAACAGTGAGCACAGCAGAAATTTTACTCAAGTTACATTTTAAAATGAGACAAACGTGGATGAGCTTCTTTGAGTATGTGTATTACATTCATTATTTAATTAATCCAAATCTTCATGTGGCCACTCCTTCATACAATGAAGGTTCAACACACTCTTGTTAAATGAGTTGAAAGGTTATGATTCATAGTTCAGGCTTCCACTTTATGTAAATCCTACGCCATTCCTTCATTTTAATTAATAAAACGCACCTTGTTCAATAAGAACATAGACTCATGTGGAGGATAAACGCTGGCTTGAATCATTAAAGGCCAGCTGTTTCAATGCTGTATTTTCATACAACATTGTGTCAAACTCAGAATAACAGCACAATGAGAAATTACCTGTGTTTGTCTGAAGCATTTTAGGATGTTCTGCAGGAGTAAATGTGCTTTATAAATGCAACCTCATTCTTCTTTCATTCAAACTTGTCTGATTGACTGTCTGTGGATGACCTTAACTGGCATTTCTGAATCATGCAAGTAAGAGTAACTCAGGTCCCAAGCATTCCATCCAGTGCAATCCCAGCACCTTCAAATACAGAAGAGAAATATATGATAACATTGAGCTCTTTTAGTAAAAATGTGAAATGCTGCAGATTTTGAAAATCTGGACCATAAAAGCTCAGCATTGTAGAAAGACATTAACAATCAGTGTTTTATATTGATGACCTTTCATCAGAGCTTGAACATCAATGATGTGAAATGTGAGCTTTTTTTTTCCACACATTATTACCTGACCTGCTGCGCATTCCCAACATTTCAGCTTAAATGTAAACTCTTTTGGAAAAACTTTGATATTGTAACATTTATTGCTAAGATGAAAACCATTAATGAGTACAACAAGCTAATTCCCATTAATATTCAAGACTCCTATTATTTTATTCATGGATCCTATATATTAATGAGATCCCACACTGCTCCACTCAGCACACTAATTTCCATTTTAAGTTGACAAATGACACATGGATTAAATATGGAATTTGGTTCCAATGTGTTTTTTCAAAAATGTGTTTTTTCCTCATCCTGATGAGGCTAATATCTTGCAACATTCTCTGATTGGGCGATGTCACTGTCAAACAAAACACAAGCAATAGGAGCAGGAAGGCAAATGGTGAGAATGACACAGTGAGTCTACAGTGGGATATAGACCGGTTCAATGAATGGGCAGAAGCATGGCAGATGGAATATATGAGGTTAAGCACGTTGGAATGAAGAGTAGTGGAGCTGAAAATTATTTAATGGGGAAAGTCTGCAGAAAACTACAGCACAGAAATTTGGTGGTCCTCAGGCATGAGTCACAAAAAGCTAATACACAAGTTTGAGTAATAGGAAGGCAATAGAATGTTGGCCTTTGTTTCAAAGGGAAAAAATTTAGAAATAAGGGGATCTTTTTAAAATTATACAAGGCACTAGTTAGACCACACCGAGAATGCTGAGGAAACAAAAACAGAAGCTGCTGGAAAGCTCAGCAGGTCTGGCAGCATCTGCGAAGAGAAATCAAAGTTAACATTTCGGGTCCGGTGACCCTTCCAGTGACTTCTGTTTTTGTTTCTGATTTACAACATCCACAGTTCTTTCAGTTTTTTTTATTAGAATACTGAAGAGTTTTGATCCCCCTATCTAAACAGAGATATACTGGCATTGGTGATTGTCCAGAGAAGGTTCACTCGATTGTTCCTGAGCATGGAAGCGATTTTCGTATGAGAAGAGATTGAGTAGGTTGGGCCTTTACTCGTTGGAGTTTAGCATAATTAGAGGAAACCTCACTGAAACATGTAAAATTTTCAGGGGCCTTGACAGGGTAGATGCTGGCAGGTTATTCCCTATGATGGGAGAGTTTTAAGACCAGAGGGCATATTCTCAAAGTAATTGTAACCCATTTAAGATAGATAAGGAGGAATTTTCTCTGTGACGATAGTGAATTTGTGGAGTTCTTGACTGCAGAAGGCTGTGGATGCTAGGTTGTCAAGTATATTCAAGGATGAGAGAGACAGATTTTTAAGATTTTGACAGGAAATTGCGGATTATCAATTCAGCTGTGTTTTCATTAAATGGTGGAACAGACTTGATGGGCTGAGTGATCTACTTCTGCTCATGTCTTATGTTTACTGGATGGCAAATCTTTAGTGGCAATTTGTGCCTCATTACTTTAAAATTCTATTCATTTATAGTTCTTAAACCATACCTCAGAAGATTTAAGGATCTGGGATAGTATTGCAATAACGTCTCAGAAATTAATGGAAAAAGACAGAGTTCATTGTATCTTGCCATTGTTAGTGGATAAACTTTTATTTCATGGTTTATAAAAGACCTAGCAATTTCATGTGAGCTGCAAATCATGCTGTGTATCCTAACTTTGTGTTTGTGATAAGGTATATGAATTGAATGAGTGAGCCACCCCAGGTTTATTAACCTTCTGGGGCAGTACGTGAGGAAGAAGCTTCCTTTTTCAAGTACTCAAAAGCTTGCAGCTAGGATTTTAAAACTGGATGAATTTCTCCAAAGGTAGTGAACTATTTTAAGTATATATAGTATATTGATCACTGGAGGATAAAAAAGAAATGCCTAACAATTGTCAGTACTTCTTTTGGTCATAGAGTCATAGAGATGTACAGCATGGAAACAGACCCTTCGGTCCAACCCGTCCATGCTGACCAGATATCCCAACCCAATCTTTGTTTCTTTTTTTCCAGCAACTTCTGTTTATATTTCTTCCACGTTCTAGGTGTAGTCTAACTGGTACCTTGTACCTCAACAATGCAGCCCCCCCTGCAATTTATATATTCCTTTCCCTTTGAAACAAAGACCAACATTCTATTGCCTTCCTACTACCTGAACTTGTCTAATAGCTTTTTGTGAGTAGGGTGGTTATGGTGGGGGATTTTAACTTTCCAAAGATGGACTGGGACTGCCATGGTGTTAAGGGTTTAGATGGAGAGAAATTTGCTAAGTGTGTACAGAAAATATTTTCGGATTCAATATATGGATGTACTTACTAGAGAAAGTGCAAAACTTGACCTACTCTTGGTAAATAAGGTAGGGCAGGTGACTGAAGTGTCATTGGGGGAGCACTTTGGGGCCAACAACCATAGTTCTATTCGTTTTAAAACAGTGATGGAAAAGTATAGACCAGATCTAAAAGTTGAAGTTCTGAACTGGAGATAGGCTAATTTTGACGGTATTAGGCAACAGCTTTCAAAAGTTGATTGGGGCACATGTGCACAGGTAAAGGGACGGCTGGAAAATAGGAAGCCTTCAGAAGTGAGATAATGAAAGTTCAGAGGAGAAAGTGAGGTCTGCAGATGCTGGAGATCAGAGATGGAAATGTGTTGCTGGAAAAGCGCAGCAGGTCAGGCAGCATCTAGGGAACAGGAGAATCGACGTTTCGGGCATTAGCCCTTCCTGAAGAAGGGCTAATGCCCGAAACGTCGATTCTCCTGTTCCCTAGATGCTGCCTGACCTGCTGCGCTTTTCCAGCAACACATTTCCATCAATGAAAGTTCAGAGACAGAGTATTCTTGTTAGGGTGAAAGAAAAGGCTGGTAGGTGTAGGGAATGCTGGCTGACTAAAGAAATTAAGGTTTGGTTAAGGAAAATAAGGAAGCATATGTTAGGTATAGACAAGATAGATCAAATGAATTCTTAGAGTATAAAGGCAATAGGAGTATACTTAAGAGGGAAACCTGAACGGCAAAAAAGGGGACATGAGATAGCTTTGGTAAATAGAGTTAAGGGGAATCCAAAGGGTTTTTACAAATACATTAAGGATAAAAGGGTAACTAGGGAGAGAATAGGGCCCCTCAAAGATCAGGAAGGTGGCCTTTGAGTGGAGCTGCAAGAGATGGGGAGATACTAAATGAGTATTTTGCACCAGTGTTTACTGTGGAAAAGGATATGGAAGGTATAGAATGTAGGGAAATAGATGTTGACATCTTGAAAAATATGCATATTACAGAGTAGGAAGTGTGGGCTGTCTTGAAATACATAAAAGTGGATAAATCCCCAGGACCTGATCAGGTGTACCCTAGAACTCTGTGGGAAGCTAGGGAAGTGATTGCTGGGCCCTTTGCTGAGACACTTGTATCATCAATAGTCTCAGGTGAGGTGCCTGAAGACTGGAGGTTGGCTAATGTGGTGCCACTGTTTAAGAAGGGTGGTAAAGACAAGCCAGGGAGCTATAAACCAGTGAGCCTGATGTCGGTGGTGCGCACGTTGTTGGAGGGAATCCTGAGGGACAGGATGT
This sequence comes from Chiloscyllium plagiosum, assembly GCF_004010195.1. Taxonomy (NCBI): domain Eukaryota; kingdom Metazoa; phylum Chordata; class Chondrichthyes; order Orectolobiformes; family Hemiscylliidae; genus Chiloscyllium; species Chiloscyllium plagiosum. The sequence goes on along the minus strand of NC_057747.1, from coordinate 16,527,581 downwards.
ACATGTATTTGAAAAGGTAAGCACTGATTAGGGATAGTCAACATGGCTTTGGGTGTGGGAAATCATGTCTCACAAACTTGGTTGAGTTTTTTGAAGAAGTAATAAAGAGGATTGATGAGGGCAGAGCAGTAGATGTGATCTATATGGAATTCAGTAAGGCGTTCGACAAGGTTCCCCATGGGAGACTGATTAGCAAGGTTAGATCTCATGGAATACAGGGAGAACTAGCCATTTAGATACAGAATTGGCTCAAAGGTAGAAGACAGAGGGTGGTGGTGGAGGGTTGTTTTTCAAACTGGAGGTCTGTGACCAGTGGAGTGCCACAAGGATTAGTGCTGGGTCCACTACTTTTCATCATTTACATAAATGATTTGATGTGAGCATAATAGGTATAATTAGTAATTTGCAGATGACACCAAAATTGGAGGTGTAGTGGACAACGAAGAAGGTTACCTCAGATTATAGCAGGATCTTGATCAGATCAGCCAATGGACTGAGAAGTGGCAGATGGAGTTTAATTTAGATCAATGCAAGGTGCTGCATTTTAGGAAAACAAATCTTAGCAGGACCTATTCACTTAATGGTAAGATTCTTGCTGAACAAGAGAACTTTGTGTGCAGTTTCATAACTGTTTGAAAGTAGAGTTGCAGGTAGATAGGATAGTGAAGAAAGCATGTGGTATGCACTCCTTGAGTACAGGAGTTGGGAGGTCATGCTGCGGTTGTACAGAGCATTGGTTAGGCCACTTTTGGAATATTGCGTGCAATTCTAGTCTACTTCTTGTGAAACTTGAAAAGGTTCAGAAAATATTTACAAGGATGTTGCTAGGGTTAGAGGTTTTGATCCATAGGGAGAGGTTGAACAGGCTGGGGCTGTTTTCCCTGGAGTGTCGGAGGCTGAGAGGTGATTTTGTAGAGGTTTACAAAATCATGAGGGGCATGGATAGGATAAATAGACAAGGTCTCTTCCTTGGGGTGGGGGAGTCCAGAACTAGAGGGCATAGGTTTAGGGTGAGAGGTGAAAGATATAAAAGAGCTCTAAGGGGCAACCTTTTCACACAGAGGGTGGTCCGTGCATGGAATGAGCTGCTAGAGGAAGTGGTGGAGGTTAGTACAAATTGCAGCATTTAAAAGGCATCTGGATGGATATAAGAATAGGAAGGGTTTGGAGGGATATGGGCTGGGTGCTGGCAGGTGGGGCTAGATTGGGTTGGGATATCTGGTTGGCATGACAGGTTGGACCAAATGGTCTATTTCCGTACTGTTCATCTCTATGACTCTGACTCTATGACTGCCAAATTTTTGTGCTGCAGCTTTCTACAGACTTTCTCCAGTTAAATAATTTTCATTCATCAATCACAAATAATCCATTCTCCTCACCATGTTGTTATTAGCCTGTATTGTCAACAAATTGCATTGCAAAAAGGCTTCCAGAAAATCAATTTAATTTTATTCATCATAAGTTGCTGAACTGCTGCAGATCATCAGCCATTAATACTATATTTCAATGGTATCACTCTATGCATGAGGCATTAAACTGAAACCTCCCTCTGTTTGTTCCTCTAGTTTGGAAACAAATTTAAAATTTCATCAAAGATTAAAGGAACAGCAGGAATTTCTTTTGTTGCCCTGGCCAATATTTCTCTCTTGATCGATAGTAACAAAACTAGGGAAAGGGTTGTATTCCTTTCTGCAGATTGTGGTGTGATGTGTACAGCATTTCAAAGTCTGTCATTCTGTAGAACAATGATGCTTTTGTGGAATTGATAAGGTATTGTATAGCTTCAAGTCTGTAACCCGTGGTGCGCTTTTGAAGCAACTTGCATTAATGAAGTTCCCACTCCATTAGATAGAGACATCAGATACTGTTCTGTTCAGCTCTATCACATCACTGTGACAGATGAATAGATGCACATACGCATTTTTGCAGTACATTATTTATAACTCTTTTGATGAATATACTGACAAACTAGAGTATGTTCATTATATATTACACTATGTGGTGCTGTGATAAAATATTTATGTAGTATGTGTGCGCTCTCGTGATGCATTGTACATCCATTTTATTGTGAGTTTAAACCTAAATCTATGTTGCCGTAACAAGCTAATTGAATGGTAAGATGTGAGAACTTTTAGAATTTTTTTATGCTTTGGTTTATGCCATTATTCATTTGAGAAGGTGATAAGTCTTGCTCTTAGCTTTAATCTGGAGGTGCCCGTGTTGGGCTGGTGTGGACAAAGGTAAAAATCACACAACAGGTAGGTTCATGATCTGTAGTCATTTTGGAATCTTTCCTGTTTTCTTACATTTCTGCAGAAACTTGGTGTCTGTGTCATTATGCGCGATCTTCTTGGAGATCCTCTCCACTTTGAGCCAGCAGTTAATGGTGTCTATGCTAGCCATGATGTGGTGGTGTTGGACTGGGGCGGACAATGTTCAGAATCACACAATAACTTTAAGCCAAGGTTGTTGCATTGTTAGTACATGACAGATGTGCCAGACTAGTATATAACCTGATTAAAAATGTGACAACAGGACACTTTGTACTATCCCATTGGCTTTCTCTAAATAATGTGTTAAGTTATGTAAGGGAAATTGTACTGTACAAATGTATTTGAGATTTGTGAGTCACCTGACAAACAGATCTAATTAACAGAGAACAGAATAGGAATAAATTATCATTTTTAGGGTGAAAGCGGTAGTGAGTGAAGTACCACAAAAATCAGTGATTGGGACCCAGCTATTCATAATAAATGACAACAATTTAGATGAGAGAATCAAATTTACTATTTCTAAATTTGTAAATGGCCCAAAACAAGTTGGTATTGTGAATAGTCAAGAGTATATATAAAGGGGATTCAGAATGATTCAGACAATTAGCATGTGATAGTGAATGCATGGCAAATGCAATATTATATGGAATTGTCTTCTTCAGTAAGAATCAAAGTGGCAGAGTATTATTCACATAGTGATAGATTGTGAAATGTTGACATACAAAGCAGATGTAGTGAGTAGTTAGGAAGGCAAATGGAATGTTGGCCTTCAATACAAGAGGGTTTAGGTAATGGAACAAGAAAGTTTCACTGTAGCTGCACTCTGGGTGAAGTGACCACACATGGAAAAGGAAAGATATTCTTACCATAGAGGGAGTGCAGCAAATGTTCATCAGACTGACTCCTGGGATAACAGGTTTATCTTCTAAGGAGACATTGGTTTATGGAGTCTGTATTCTCTGGAGTTTAGGAGAATTAGAAGGGATCTCAGTAAAACATGTAAAATTCTGTCAGGGTTAGATATAGGAATAATGTTTCCCCTGGCCACAGGGTCCAGAACAAGGGTTACTGACTTCAGGAGAAGTGATGAGGCAATTTAGACCAAGATGAAGAGAAATTTGTTAACATGGAGGATGATGAACGTATGGAAGTCTCAACCACAGTGGACTGTGGAGGCTAAAACCAAATAGATTTAAGAAAGAAATAGAGGCTGAAAGTGTTGGTGAGGTTTGCCAAGATACTAGGAGTGTACGTAATCACAAATACACTTTTGCGAAGATTTAATTTGATCTTTTCTCCTGCGTGTTTTCCAATCCTGACAAGTCACCTCAAGTTCAAAATAAAACTAGTTTCAGTCAAAAACATATATTCTCAGATTCATTAGTGTACTTGTGCTAGCTAATGTTAGCCCCACCAGAGGAAATAATGCTGTAGTGACCTTTTTTAAAGTCAAATGTTATATTTTGATCAATTTGCAATGGAATGACTGGGTATTTTCTTGGTTTATTGTTCACAATGAGATGGAGAAGTTGCTACTGGTGAGCTCAGAACTAAAATAAAAATGTTAGTACTCTACATGGCTGAAGTTCAAGATAGTGGTTGAAAGATTCAATTGGGAAAGTTAATTAATAGTCAGGGAAAATAAAGTCCTATTGATATATGACTTCACTGTTAGATAATCACTGGGCCTGCAATCCATAATTGAAGATTAGTGAAGAAAGATCAAGACACTTGCAGCTGTCCTCAACTAAGCAAGGTATGCAATTGACAACAAGAGATCAAGGCCGTATTGGTTGGTTGGGGGTTGGGGCCAGGTGAAGAAGTGTGAGGATCAGAAGTGGATTTAATAGAATAAGGAAGGTCATAAACGGTAATGATGGTAAGAAGGTGGAGGTTTGTGTGGGATTGGGAGGAGTACCCATGTTCTTTTTGCCTCCACATTCACATAAATCCTTAATCCCTGGAGATTGTGGAGGCCACTCCCTCCATGTGCAGTTGGTGAGGCTGGCTGCATCCGAGTAAAGCAATCAACTATCTCATGTAGGCCGTAAACCCTTTTTATTTGCATTGCAAAAAGACTAATCCCTTCTTTTGGCATGATATAAAGTCTCTATTGAACTTGGTCAGTGCACTCCAGGCTAGACATGCATACACATTTTATCCAAGCTTTTGGAACGCGAGGCTGAATAACATCTGAAAATAAATAACAAGCAGTCCAATTTCTAGTCCCTCTATTCCACTTATCTTGTCATTAAAAAGTCTTATCTTGTTATATTCCAGGCAATGATTAGATTAGATTTCCTACAGTGTGGAAACAGGCTCTTCGGCCCAACCAGTCCACACCAACCCTCTGAAGAGTAACCACCCAGACCCATTTCCCCTCTGACTAATGCACCTAACATTATAGGCAATTTAGCACATTTTTTCGCTCTCAGCCAAACAAGCAGAAGAAACTCCAGACCTGTTGGACAATTGCAAAGGCTGAGGCTCCCCTCTGGGTCCCCTTACCTGCCTCACTTGCAGTCAAATCCTATCCCAAGGGAAATGATCCTTCCACTTCTGTCTGAATATCCAGGACAACCTCTGCTCTATCCCTTGACGTTTATGCACTGACTGTGTTCTGTAGTGGGTATTTAAGATTGCTGCACCTTTTGGTCAGCAAAGACATCGAATGATTGAAAATTGACACGTCCAGACAAAGTCTGACTGAGTAGATGCTTTGGGACTCTGTCTGCTAGCCTCCTCCCTGATAGGGACCATATAAAAATCCATGGATCTAATTGTCTACCTCCTACTCATAATATTTCACCTCCATTCTTGTCATGCCAGTTGGCGAGTGATGTACTGATAGTTCCCCATACTATGGGAGGTTTGAACAGTATTCACATTCCAGTAATGGTGCTGCTTAATTATTTCCTTGATAGTGAAAACTAATGAAAAAACAAATGCCAGGAGATAAGCTAAGTGTTTGCCATTCAATTTCCATTTGAATCATGCATCCGCTTGAAAGTGTTTCACAAGAAAAATTAGCTTCTTCACTGAAGTTCAGGGAATTCAAGGAGAATGCAAAAAGAATGATTATATGTAGTAAAGCAGAAAAAAAGATAAATTAATTGATTGAATTGATGCAAGTTATAGAGGTTCAGACGCAAAAGATAAATAACCTTTTGGTATTTTTAAGATCAAAAGACACAAGTAATGTACATCTGTACATTCACAAGGTAAGTGTTTTATCTGCAAATAATTTCTGGCTCATGCACTGTTACGTAGGTACGCACTTCACTTTATTGATTGTGTGTGCCAATAGTTCAACTAAGAAATAAAATATGACAGGCTAGTAATGTATGACAGATTTATTCCCCAAATGCTCATACATAAATAACAAAAGCACAGTTGAAGCTGGTTTATAGGCAGTAATAGTTTTGGAGTCAGACATAATTTGTTAAACCTTGCTGCTAGTGTTTGATGAAACAAATTTTTATTTCTGTATTATAGAAGTGATGAATCTAACTCGCAGTTTTGTCACACTTCCTTGGTATCACTCTACATGCTTGTTTCTTCAATTTGAATTATTCAAATTTATGAAGTGCAAACTGACTCAAATTCAGATTTTTAATTTTCTCTAGCTAATTGCATCTCCTTCCAGGTGATTCATTGATATGAAAATGTATTAATTATAAATCAGTCATATCCAAACTTAATAGCTCAAATCAAACCTCTAAATTAGAAACAGCATTTGTACCAAGTGTTTACAGCACACAAATAGGCCATTCAGCCGACAGGTCTATCCTGATGTTCATTCTTTACATGAGCCAACTCCCCACTTCTCTTCTAATTCCATCAGCACATCCTTATTGGCTCCCTCATATATTAATGTAACTTGAATATAACTTTGTTTCCATATCCATTTCCTTGGTAGTGTGTTCCACATTCTAATCACTGTCTAGGTTTTAAAAAGAAAATTTTCTCCTGAAATTTCTATTGGTTTTATTAGCGACTATCCATTTTTATGGCCCAAATTTTACATCTTGCCTGAGGGTCTTCTTTATGTTCACTGTCTCACATGCGTAAATTCCCATGATGGTTTCTAGAATGTTATGATTACAGGAATAGTGAAGTCCTGCTTCAACTGTATAGTAAATTAGTTAGACTGCATCTGGAGTACTATGTGCAATTTTACCTCAGGAAGGAAATTACTGCATAGTGGGCATGCAATGAAGGTTCACTATACCTATTCCAGGGGTGACTGGACCGTTCTACGAAGAAAGATCGGACAGACTGGGCCTGTATTCTCTGGAGATTCGAAGAATGTAACATGATCTCATCAAAACCTACAAAAGCCTTAAGGGGTAGGCGAAGTAGGTAAAGGTGAGATGTTCTCTCTGGTTGGAGAATCCAGAACCAGAGGACACAGTTTAAAACTAAGGGAGTTGCCATTTAGCACGAAAATTGGGAGACATTTCTTTTATTCGTGGTCATGAAGCTTTGGAATTTTCTATCCCAGAGGGCTCAAAAGCTCAGTCTTTGAGTATGTTTAAAGACGAAAATGATAGGGTACAGTGGGTAAAAGATAACGCTCTCTCTAAGCTGCACGGCTGTGCATATGTGCAATCGCTGCAAGGTTCCGCACATGATGATTGGAGTTGGTATGCTGACTATGGCATTGACTTCCAGGTCCTGAAGTTGCTCATGTGCATCGACCTCAGAGGCCTGTGCAGCTGGGAATCAAATTTGAGGGAAAGTTTGTAAAAGGCTTTGAAGTATTCAATCGGCTATGACTGTATTGAATAGTGGAGAAGGCTCAATGGGCTGAATGGCCTAGTTCTGTTTCTATGCCATCTGTTGGCCACCTTTTTCTTGTGCAAAAAGCCCCAAACTGTTCAATCTTCTACAAAACTACCCCAAAAAGACCAAAGATGCTGCAGGTGCTGGACATCCAAAATAAAAATCAGATTTTTAAAATTCATTCCTGGGATGATCGCTGGCTAGGTCAGCATTTATTGCCCATTCCTAATTGCCCAGAGGGCAGTTAAAAGTTAACCACATTGCTGTGGGTGTGGAGTCACATGTAGGCCAGACCAGGTAAGGGTGGCAGTTTCTTTCCCTAAAGGACATTAGTAAACCAGGTGAGTGTTTTTTCAGACAAGCAACAATGGACTCAGGGTTGACATTGGACTCTTAATTCCAGATTTTTATTGAATTCAAATTCCACCATCTGCCGTGGCAGGATTCGAACCCAGGTCCCCAGAACATTACCTGGGTCTCGTGATTTGTTGAAAATATTCAGCAAATTAGGCAGCATCTGTGGGGAAAGTAACTGATTAAACATTTTAGACCTGTTTGCTTTCATCTTGTGTGTTTTTCTAGTAATATATTACATTCTGCCTATGTAACCAGAATTAATTTAAATAAAACAGATTATTTTCAAAATTGACTTGATGCCCTGCTAAGACTCGTCAGCCTCAAATTGGCTTGAAGCAAGCCCAGCAGCTTACACCCGTGAGATGCAAAGCAGAATAACAGGTTGTCCATTATGTCACATGGCTCCTGTCTTAACAGAGCAACATGTCATCGATCCACCGCAAGGACAGCCATAGGCATGAATAATATTGGATTGCTTTTCAGGTTACTCTATATATTGAGCTCGAGATTCAAGTGGTATTGCTTGCTTCCTTGAGCTTCATGCAGAAAGCGTTCTACAATGTAACCTTAATAAAATCTCATGCAGAGTAGGAGGCTGGCTGAGCAACATTTAAAAATAGAATTAATTTGAAAAACAACCATGGCATAAGCACAGGCTTGTATACACTGGCAGTACTCAGAAATGCAAGGAACTCAGAATATTTAAATTAATATATATTTAGCTTTGGTTAAATCCCATCATACTCCTTTTAATATTGACCAACCTGTAGTTGATGTAACATGAAACTGGTCATTTGAATTACAGTTCTAATTCTTGCTATTTTATTCATTTATCTATGTATAACATCAGGAAATCTCAGTGTTGGGACTGTGTGAGTTCCTTAAATTGCTGTGTTATTGCTTCGTCAGCTGTTAAACTGTTGTGCCTGTATTCTCGCATCATTATCATTTTCACGTACCCCTCAGATCCTGTCGAATGTCCACTGATGGACATGGCAAGAATAATGGTTTGTAAATGGTAATGGATTCTCCCAGTTAGCCTGAATCAAACTATTGTCATGATCCCAGCTGATGTCATTACTGGACAAGTCAGATTCCAAATGGAAATCTGACTTGGTAGTTCATATTTTGTTTTGTAGTAAAAATACTAAGAAACTCTTTCAATGCAACACAAGCATACTATTCTGAAGATCTGATGTTAACAATAAAAAACAGTTTAAACCAGACAATTTGTATGTTACACAATTTGAGAGATTTTGAAGCACACAAAAGTCCAATTTCTATCTCCCTAACGCTTTACAGCACTCCAAGAATGAAGAGAATTCCCTTTTCTGTGAAGGTCAAGGTTTGACTTCACTGTTTCAATTTGTGTATTTAAGAGCTTGACAGCCTTACCTTGACTGTTCTCACAACTGAGCTTTGATTTTCTCAGCTTTGAGTAACACCTTCAGGGTTCTAACTAAGCATTTTTAATCTAGAATTTTCCGACCAAAATACTTGCATTGAGGTAACCCATTTCCTAAATCTCCTGAATTATCTGCTTTCTCCAGGAGGAGCTGTGCTTATACAATCTAACATCCAGGATATGTACAAACTAAAAATAAAAGCCTTCTAAGCTATGGGTTTTCCTCAAAGCAAAGAAATGTTTAATGTTTACTTTGCCCATTTATAAAACTCTCCAAGTGAAAACAAATACCCATTTTCACTCTGGATTACCTCTTCAAAACTTTTTTAAGGAAAATCATGGCTCCAGGTATACTGAGAAGATACTCGGTAAACCCACATATATGCAGACCAAAACTCATATGTCATAAATTTAAAATTTGAACTTTAAAATAAATGATATTTATATTAATCAGACATGCACCACACTTCAAAATGTGTTAAACACTTCTGCAGATATGTCAACTTCAAATAAAATTTGTCAATTGGTCAGGTCAGATAAGAAAGTGAATTAACCTATATTTATGTTAACTCACAAAACAAAATTCAGATTTCCCTCTTTTTAATTTTCCCCCAAGACTTATAAAGTTAAATAGAAGCAAAATACTGCACATGGTACAAATCTGAAATAAAAATAGAAAGTGCTAGAGAGACCGAGCAGGTCTGATAGCCTCTGTGTAGTCTTCTTCGGAGTTGAATGAGGGCTGAAAAAAATGTTTTTTATGCTGTTAGGAGGACTGAGTTGAACAGAGAGCACATGTTCCTAGTTCAAAAGATAAAAAGAAGTGCAAATGGTGGTAATAAAGAGTTTTGAATTTTAAAATAAGTAGGGCACAGGACGTTGAGAGTTGATGTAATCAAAATGGATGACCATGTACACTTTGAAGTTGTTAACATCAGTGTCATGTCCTAAAGTGGAAAATGGCTTGATGTTCCTCCAGATTTCATTGAGCTTCACAGGAAGACATGGTGAGGGATGAAATGTTGACATGAGAGCAAGATGGTTTATTGAAATAGCAGCACTGAAAAGATGATTCATTCTTATGGTCAGAAGTGTTCTGCAAGTAGAAGCTTAATCTACGTTTTGTCTTTATAAAGGAGAAAAATAATCAGACTGAATATTTTACCATATTATTTCAAAGATTTATTCTAGATACTTATAAGGCTTTTCTCCATTGGCTTGAAGAAGCAAAAATTCTAGATTTTATAATGATTATAATGTAAATGGAAAATAAGTCTGGCACTTCTAATTGGCACCATCTGTTTGCTAAAATTATGGCTGTAATAAATGGACAGAAAACGTCAGTGGAACTTAAAAGCTTGTAGTTTTATAGGAAGAGTTCACAAATAATGAGGATCCTGATACATTTTGGAATAAAACCCAACTCTAATCTGCCATGTGCCATTGTTCCAAAATGAAGTCTTGATTTTATATCTGTTCCAGATGTGAGAAATCACTGGAGAGCCAGAAAACTTTGCTAACTTCACTTTGAGCTTGTTTAATGCTTGCCTATCTAATTCTTTCCTTGATAGTGTACTGGCATTTGCAAACTTACATTTTCAGTGTAGCATTAAGGATACGGTATCACATTAATCTTCCGGATCTTTGTTACACTGAGAAGATTCCTGACTTTAGTCACCTACATCATACAGTGTTATAGCGCTCCTGATTGATAAAAGAAAAATAAATCCATCTGGCTACTTTGGAACAGATTAAAAAATAACTCAATGAAACTTTGTTTCAGATCATCTAATTTTGTTGTTGTGGAATTTGGTAGGTACAAGTTGTCTGTGACCAAAACTAAGTCACTTGCTATGGTTTTCTCTTGACGTAACATAGGAATTGATTCTGAACTAGCCAGTATAGAACTTCTTGAAGAATCCTGGTGACATGCAGTTCAATTCCATTTGAATGTGTTGAGTACCTTTACTTACAAATTATCTTTCAAGCTCAAGTTCTCTATTATATTCTCTTGAGAATTATTCTGTTGGTTGATTTGGTAGTCATAGAAAGTGTCACGCTTCTGAGTAATTGCTAAATTCTGTCTTTCATCACTTCTATTGTCTTTCTGGCAAAGGTCAAACAGCATTCATATAGATGAATAAAAAAGGCATATTACCAGTTTAGAGGTGCAAGTGCAGCAATTCATTTTGCTGCCTGTTGCTAATGCTGCATCATTATTAGATTTTAAAAATAAATTGTTGGTACTTCAGAATGAAAGCACGTGGTTTTAGAGCTTCCACTATCTTGTATGGCTTAAAAGGCTATGATGGGCTCAATTAATGAACCTATATAAATATAGGAACAAATAACACTTCTTGCAAGATAAACTCATAGGTGTATTTATCTATTTAGACCTAATTCTGAGATAGCAGAAAATGAGATCCAAATGCAATCAGAACAAAAAATTAAATGTGATATTCTCTGAAAAATGTAGAGGTGATATCACAGCCAACACCCTTTACACTAAATATATTTTTGGGTTTTTGTTTTGCACATGTTAGCACAAGTCACTGCTGGTGCTTAACATTGAAAATGCTGGCTGAAAATTGACTCTGTCCCATGCCCAAGGGGCTATGGCAAATTGCCATAACTTGGATACAATTTGCAACCAAGAAATGCAGATCTTGCTGGTGTGTGCCCATTGGGTCGTGGATGTATCATGGGAACAGTGTAGCTTTTTTTCATCGAATGAGTTAATTAAATTCTAGAATTGCTCCTCCTCTGTTAAATTTGTGCACAAGAAGTCTTTTTCAATACACAGCTGACAATATGATCAACAGAGATTTGATTTAAATGAAAAGTTAGGTCACTTGTTTAATTGACAGGCATTCTGAACCTGTTCTTGAACCAATGTGTATTTCTCCTCCAGTTTGCATTTATTGGAGCAAGAATAGAATATGGTACAATTGAAAAACAGTTTAATGTACATTGTTATCAGTCAAAGTACAATATGAGGTTTAATTACCTGTTATTGATAACTTTGTATCTTCGATGTTTAGAGCAATGTTCATTCATGGTAAGCATTTCAATACTTTAGTCATGCCATTGGATGTATTTAAGACAGAGATAATTAGATTCTTGATTAGTAAGAGGATCAAAGATTACGGGGAGAAGGCAGGATGATGGGGTTTAGAAATGTATCAGCCATGATCAAATAGTGGAGCAGATTCAATGGGCTCAATGGCCTAATTCTGCTGCTATATCTTATGATCTTATGGTCTTTCCAAACTTAATTCATGCCAGTTTCCAAATCCCTTACCACATTTTTATATTCTTGGTGAAACAAAAGTGAACTTGTACAATAGCGATACTCTTTGCCAACAATTGATGCTAACTCAGAGACAAAAGGGTTTTCCTGAAATATATGTTTATTTGCCAAAAAAGATTTAGAACTTAAGGGACCTTTCATATGTAATAGTGACTATAATAATATTAAATTATCATAAAAACCCATGTGATTTCTTTGGTAAAGAAACCTATCACCTTTACTATTCAGGCTCATATTTGACTCAAGACTTACAACTATATAGTTGACTCAACTACCCTCTGAATTGGTCACTGAGTGGTGAAAGCCACTGAGTATTTTTGGGAACTGCAACAAATACTATGACTTTTTAAAAAGACTGACCACATGATATCTCAATTTACTAATTTATTGTATTGTAAAATGTTTTCTGAAAATTATCCACTTAATTTACATGAATCAAAACTAAAAGCTTGCATTATCTTCTGAGGAAACCTGTTTTATAAGTTGACCTACTCATTCATTGAACTGGTTTTGTAGATAGTTTTAAATCTTCTCCCTTCAAGCATAGGTCATGTTCTCTGATTCTACGATTCAGGACAAGGCAAACAACTTGTCATAGTCTATTATCTAGTCCCTTTTGAATCCTAAAATTCCAGCCATAATATCATTATGAGAATAGGGAAAAGGATTTTATAGACATAGGATCATGTCATTGAATCGCTCCAATGTGGAAACAGGACATTTGGCCCAACGGGTCCACACCAAACAGTATCCCATCCAGACCCATCCCCCTACCCCTACATTTCCCAAAGCCAATCTGCCTAACCTGAATCTTTTCCAATGTTTACCATGTGATGCAAGGTAGTTAGCATCTGTTGTTAGAATTTTATTAGAACCTGGATTTTTCTAAATGAGGCAGATTGATGTGGTTACTGCTGTAATGATTTTTTAAGATGTCAGTGGGTCATTTTAGAGGAGTGATCTAAATCTGGCATTGCTCAGAAAGCATAGTATGTGAATAGGAAGTAACTTGCCTTGTTTTTATTGAAGGAGTGACATGGTGGCTCAGTGGTTAGCACTGCTGCCTCACAGCACCAGGGACCCCGGTTCGATTTCAGCCTCAGGTGACTGTCTGTGTGGAATTTGCACATTCTTCCCATGTCTGTGTGGGTTTCCTCCCGGCGCTCCAGTTTCCTCCCACAGGTCAGGTGAATTGGTCATGCTAAATTGCCCATAGTGTTCAGGGATGTGTAGGTTAAGTGCATTAGTCAGGGGTAAATGTAGCGTAAAGGGTTTGGGTAGGATACTCTTTGGAAGGTCGCTGTGCACTTGTTGGTCCAAAGGGCCTGTTTCCACACTGTAGGGATTTTCTTCTATTCTCTGCTTCTATCCCTCTAAACCCTTCCTATTCATGTTCCCGTCCAGTGCCTTTTAAATGCTGAAATTGTACCAGCCTCCTCCACTTCCTCTGGCAGTTCATTCCATACACGCACCACCCTCTGCATGAAAAAGTTGCCCCATAGGTCTCTTTTATATTTTTTCTCTCTCACCTGAAGTTATGCTGTCTAGTTCTGGACTCCCCCACCCCAGGGAAAACACCTTGTCTATTTATCTTATCCATGTTCCTCATGATTTTATAAACCTCTATAAGGTAATCCCTCAGTCTCCGACACTCCATGGAAAACAGCCCCAGCCTGTTCAACCTCTTCCTGTAGCTCAAATCCTCCAACCCTGGCAACATCCTTGTAAATCTTTTCTGAACCCTTTCAGGTTTCACAACATCCTTCTGATAGGAAGGAGACCAGAATTGCATGCAATATTCCAAAAGTGGCCTAACCAATGTCCTTACAACCTCAACATGACCTCCCAACTTCTATACTCAATGCTCTGACCAATAAAAGAAAGCATACCAAACACTATCCTATCTACCTGTGACTCTACTTTGAAGGAGATATGAACCTGCACTCCAAGGTCTCTTTGTTCAGCAACACTCCCCAGGACCTTACCATTAAGTGTATAAGTCCTGCTCTGATTTGCTTTTCTAAAATGCAGTACCTCGCATTTGTCTAAATTTTACTCCATCTGCCCCACAGCCCATTTACCCATCTGATCAAGATCCTGTAGTACTCTGAGGTAACTTTTTTTGCCGTCCGCTGCACCTCCAGTTTTGGTGTCATCTGCAAACGTATTAACTATACCTCCTATGTTCACATCCAAATCATTTATATAAATGATGAAAAGTACTGGACCCAGCACCGATCCTTGTGGCACACCAGGCCTCCAATCCATCCCTATGACTGTGTGACTGCACACTACTCTGGTTGTTAATAGAAAGATGTTTATTTACTTTTGAGTTCATAATAAGTAGTGTAAACACATTGAGGCCATTAACTTTGTTTTCAGTTGAGTTAGTAAAACACCGGTTTTGAATTTAGAAGCACGTTAGAGTGTTGTGTCCTCACAGGAGTTCAAGGTAGTTGAGGGAAGCCAGCGACCCTGGCAGTAATGCTGAATTTGTTGTGAGGCTTCCAAACCAAGAGAGTTTGAATAGAAATTTGCAAGTTTATATAATAGCAAATGTTTAGGCCTTCACTGTTTGTGAAATAGCAGACTCAGAAAGAAGTCATCAGATTGTCTCCACAGTCCATTGTAAAGAACCTGGAAGGAGCCAGTTAGTTACAAACCTATCATCATTCCATATGACTTAAAGGAATGCCTGAGATCTAATGGAACAAGGTAATGGGTGATGGATGTATTAATTAAGGGTTAATTAAACGTGAATTGGTTGTATAAACATGGGGAGCTAGTAATCAGTGGGATGTGCATTTTATGGAGTTAACAAAAATAAAGCTGTCAGTCAAAACATTTATCTTGTGTGTAACAAACTAAAGAGTAGAGATTGGGTTGTAATTCCACTGGTCTTGTTTCCCAATGCCACAATTACAGTCTTAAGGTCTTTTTAAATATCGTGTAAATGTTACTTGGTTTACGCTCACCTTCCGGAGTTGCAAACAAGGTTCATATTTGAGTGAGGAAAAATTAGCAATAATATTTTTAAAATGGGGCTAAGTGAGTTACTTTAAATATCTTCTTGCAATTGAAGAAACATCATAATTTGTAAATCCAAGTCGCTCCACTCTTCAAAGGGTTTATTTTGGATACTAAGAGAGTCAAGAGCTGTTTGGATTGGGCAGGAAAGTGGAGTTGAAGTTGAAGATCACCATGATCTTATTGCACGTTGGGGGAGGCTAGAGGAGCTACACAGCATGCCATTGCTTTAATTTCTTGTTTTTTGTTGCATGAAGAAGTATTTTATATTTGCTTTTTACTTCACTGGATATGGAAGAAGATTATATTGACATATCTGTGATTAAGAGCTACAAAATATATTACAATTTATCAATTATAATAGTTGTGACATTGGAGTCCTCGATTCTGACTGTGTAATGTGTGTGACATTGGAGTCCCCGATTCTGACTGTATAATGTGTGTGCCATTGGAGTCCTCGATTCTGACTGTGTAATGTGTGTGACATTGGAGTCCTCGATTCTGACTGTATAATGTGTGTGCCATTGGAGTCCTCGATTCTGACTGTGTAATGTGTGTGCCATTGGAGTCTCCGATTCTGACTGTGTAATGTGTGTGCCATTGGAGTCCCCGATTCTGACTGTGTAATGTGTGTGTCATTGGAGTCCCCGATTCTGACTGTGTATTGTGTGTGCCATTGGAGTCCTTGATTCTGACTGTGTAATGTGTGTGCCATTGGAGTCTCCGGGAGTCTCCGATTCTGACTGTGTAATGTGTGTGTCATTGGAGTGTCCGATTCTGACTGTGTAATGTGTGTACCATTGGAGTCCCCGATTCTGATTGTGTAATGTGTGTGTCATTGGAGTCTCCGATTCTGACTGTGTAATGTGTGTACCATTGGAGTCCCCGATTCTGACTGTGTAATGTGTGTGTCATTGGAGTCTCCGATTCTGACTGTGTAATGCATGTGCCATTGGAGTCCCCGATTCTGACTGTGAAATGCATGTGCCATTGGAGTCCTCGATTCTGACTGTGTAATGCATGTGCTATTAGAGTCCCCGATTCTGACTGTCACTCAGCACAGTAATAGTTAATGACTTGATGTATCTGGCCTTCACTGTGTAAGTGTGGAATGTGACCCATGCTTGCAAATGTAGGCTGTACTCCCAGCAAATTATGAAAGAGTCCATAGAGATATATTCTAATCAACTTGTTCAGAGGCGTTATTATGCCCCTCTGGAGCAGGTGAGACTTGAGCCCAGGCCTCCTGGCACAGAGGCAGGGACATAGGTTAAGTCTGTTAAGTCGTCCCTTGCTGAGGTTGGACATTGATCTGACGAATGAGAGGAAGAAATGTGCATCATGTGAAATTTCTGGAGCATAAGGAGCGTGATTGTTTCTGTTGGAGGTTTTGTGAAGTGACCAGATCATCCATCAAATCAAAGAGACATTTTTCTTCTTAAGTTTCGTGCCTAAGTTTAGTGGACAGTCAGAAATCAATGTACATGAAACAACATGCTATTAAAGCAATTGCGCAAGTTATATTCCAACTAACTGGTGACTGATCATAAACTCTGACGACAGTCTTGTATGCAAGCCTGAAGAACCTTTGGAATTTTAATATGCTGTAGATATTTTGAAAGACTATTGACACTTGCAATATATTGTGCAAAATATGTCAGTAATGCGTGTGCTTCCTGTAATTATGTTACCTGCTTTTAAAAGGGTATGGTTTTAATGTGTGAAGATTTTATGTTATAAAAGTACTTAGATCCAATGTTAGTATAGTGATTTTCCAAAGCTAACATCTGTTGATGAAGAAAAGGCAAAGAAGCTTCCACTGGCAGCCTTGTTGAGATATGTGACATTGGAGTCCTTGATTCTGACTGTGGTAACACTCAGCGCAGTAATAATTTTACAGAACTGGCAGATCTCCTGCTGAATAACTCATGCTAAGTTGAAGGATATTCTCTCTTACAGGAACAAGAGCACTTTGCCATATACGGACAGGATATCAAGCGAATTATCTCTTTCAAGTCATAACATTTTATTGGTGCATGGGAACTCATCCTGACGATAGTGAGATTGAACTTTAGTTGTTGAAGATTTTTTAAAGCTAGCCCAAGATCAATGGCTTTGCTTTTTTTGTTTAAAGATTGAAGTCCTATCTTAAAAGATTTGCCTGTATGATGCTTGGAATGAAATTAAAACAGGACATTCTGGAGCAGGAGGGAAAAGAGCCAGTGGTTGTGGATTTCATAGGTACCAATGACCGAGGTAAACAAAGGGATGAGGACCTGAAAGCTGAATTTAGGAAGTCAGGAGATAAATTAAAATGCAGGACCTCAAATGTTGTAATCTCAGGATTACTCCCTCTCCCACATGCTAGCTGGGCAGGAATAAAGGATAGATCAGTTGAATGGGGAGAAAGTGAGGTCTTCTTCCTGAAGAAGGGCCTGTGCCCGAAACGTCGAATCAGATTCCTGAAGAAGGGCCTGTGCCCGAAACGTCGAATCTCCTGTTCCCTGGATGCTGCCTGACCTGCTGTGCTGTTCCAGCAATAAAGTTTCAACTTAGATCAGTTGAATGCATGGCTGGGGAAATGGTATAGCAGGGAGGGTTTTAGATTCTTGAGGCATTGGGACCATTTTTGGGGACGGTGGGACTAAAGGGGTTTTTGACAATAGACAATAGGTATAGGGGTAGGCCATTTAGCCCTTTGAGCTAGCACCACCATTCATTATGATCATGGCTGATCATCCACAATCAGTATCCTGTTCCTGCCTTATCCCCATAACGCTTGATTCCACTATCTTTACGTGCTCTATCCATCTTTTTCTTGAAAGTATCCAGAGACTTGGCCTCCACTGCTCTCTGGGGCAGAGCATTCCATATATCCACCACTCTCTGGGTGAAGACGTTTCTCCTCAACTCTGTTCTAAATGGCCTACCCCTTACTTTTAAACTGTGTCCTCTGGTTCTGGACTCACCCATCAGCGGAAACATGCTTCCTGCCTCCAGAGTGTCCAATCCTTTAATAATCTTATAAGTCTCAATCAGATCTTCTTTCATCCTTCTAAACGCAAGTGTATACAAGCCCAGTCACTCCAATCTTTCAACATATGATAGTCCCACCATTCTGGGAATTGACCTCGTGAACCTACGCTGCACTCCCTCAATAGCTGGAATGTCCTTTCTCAAATTTAGAGACCAAAACTACACATAATACTCCAAGTGCGGTCTCACCGGGGCCCTGTACAGCTGCAGAAGGACCTCTTTGCTCCGAAACACAATTCCTCTTGTTATGAAGACTAGCATGCCATTAGCTTTCTTCACTGCTTGCTGTACCTGCATGCTTGCTTTCATTGATTGACGTACAAGAACACCTAGATCTCGTTGTCCTTCCCCTTTACCTAACTTGACTCTATTTAGATAGTAATCTGCCATCCTGTTCTTGCCACCAAAGTGGATAACCATACATTTATCCACATTAAACTGCATCTGCCATGCATCCGTCCACTCACCTAGCCTGTCCAAGTCACTCTGTATTCTCATAACATGCTCCTCACATTTCACCCTGCCACCTAGCTTTGTGTCATCAGCAAATTTGCTAATATTACTTTTAATACCTTCATCTATATCATTAATGTATATTGTAAACCGCTGCGGTCCCAACACCGAACCTTGTGGTACATCACTTGTCACCGCCTGCCATTCCGAAAGGGACCCATTTATCACGACTCTTTGCTTCCTGTCAGTCAGCCAATTTTCAATCCAAGTCAGTATTTTGCCCCCAATACCATGTGCCCTAATTATGCTCACTACATCCACTGGTTCTCCATTGTCCATCTTCATAGTTACATCCTCACAAAATTCCAGAAAATTAGTCAAGCACAATTTCCCCTTTGTAAATCCATGCTGACTCTGACCTATCCTGTTATTGGTACCCAAATGATTCGTAATTTCATCTTTTATAATTGACTCCAGCATCTTTCTCACCATTGGTGTCAGGCTAACCGGTCTATGATTCCCTGTATTCTCTCTCCCTCCTTTCTTGAAAAGTGGGACAACATTAGCCACCCTCCAATCCGCAGGAACTGATCCTGAATCTATAAAACATTGAAAAATGATTACCAATGCGTCCACGATTTCTAGAGCCACCTCTTTAGGTACCCTGGGATGCAAACCATCACGTCCCGGGGACTTATTAGCCTTCAGACTAACAGTCTATCCAACAGCATTTCCTGCCTAATATAAATTCCCTTCAGTTCATCCATTACCCCAGGTCCTTCAGCCGCTATTACATCTGGGAGATTGCTTGTGTCTTCCCCAGTGAAGACAGATCCAAAGTACCGATTCAACTCTTCTGCCATTTCCTTGTTCCCCATAATAAATTCACCTATGTCTTCAAGGGCCCAATTTTAGTCTTAACCATTTTTTTCTTTTCACATACCTAAAAAAGCTTTTACTATCCTCCTTTTATATTTTTGGCCAGTTTGCCTTCGTACCTCAGTTTTTTTTTCTCCGTGTATTGTTATCCTTTGTTGCTCTTGGAAAGTTTCCCAGTCCTCTGGCTTCCCGCTCATGTTTACTATGTTATACTTCTCTTTTATCCTAATACAGTCCTTAACTTCCCTCGTCAGCCACAGCCGCCCCTGTCTCCCCTTAGGATCTTTCTTTCTTTTTGGAATGAATTGATCCTGCACCTTCTGCATTATACCCAGAAATACTTGCCATTGCGGTTCCACTACCATCCCTGCTAGAGTTTTGAGCCATTGAACTTTGGCCAGCTCCCCCCTCATAACTCCATAGTTCCCTTTGTTCACCTGCAATACTGACTTCCGATTCTCCCTTCTCCCTCTCAAATTACAGATTAAAACTTATTATGGTAACTACCTCCTAAGACTCCTTTACTTCGAGGTCCCCGATCAAATCCAGTTTGTTGCACAACATCGGATCCAGAATTGCCTTCTCCCTGGTCGGCTCCAGTACAAGCTGTTCTAAGAATCCATCTCGGAGACACTCCACAAACTCCCTTTCTTGGCGTCCAGTACCATTCTGATTCTCCCAGTCTACTTGCATGTTGAAATCCCTCAACTGTAGTAATTCTTTTGCGACAGGCCGATTTCAAGTCCTTATTCAACTTCCACCCTACTGCTAATTCCATTGGTGAGATTTCAAACTGGATGGCAGGGGGATGGGAACTAAGTGTACACTTAGATGGTCAGATTCAGATCAGGAAAGGGATAATACAACATTAATTACTGATATAGTCAGCAATTGAAAGACAAAAGAAACAAGGATTAGAAAGCATCCAGCAAATGAATTAATGGGGTTAAACAGCTTATACTTTAATGCAAGAAGTATTACAAACAGGGCTGATGAACTAAGGTTATGAGCTGACTATGGCCAAAGGAGGGCAAAATTGGCAACTCAGTATGCCTCGAAATAGAGTTTTCAGGCAGGATAGATTGGGTGACAAAAAAGGAGGGGTTATTTGGTAGTATTGGTTAAATGGTCAGTTATAGTTGTGAGAAGAGATGATATACTAAACAGGTTAACAAATCAGGATTTATGAGTTGAGTTTAGGAATAAAAAAGGGACAGCCACACCACTAGGAATATACTGTAGACCCTCAACTATCACAATGTGAACTGTGTTTCAAACAATATAAAGCAGCATTGAAGGTCAAAAATTCATGTACTGCATCCAGGAACAATAAGCCCAATGAGAGAAGATACAATTCTGGCTTTAGTTTTGGGGAATAAAGATGGGCAAGTGGGTGAAGTGACAGTGGGCAACCATTTCGGGGATAGTGACCACATTTCGGTTAGATTTAGTATTGTTCTGGAAAAAGACAGGGATAAATCCGAAGTAAAAGGGGGAGGATGGCCAATTTGACAAAACTGAGAAGTGATTTGGCTGAGGGAGACTGGCCAGGACTAGTAACTAAGATATCAGTGGTAAACCAGTTGGAGGCACTAGAAAGTGAGATCCTTTGGACATAAAGCAGACATGTCCTCTCCCAAAAAAGGTACTGCCAAATCTAGGCCCCCATGCTTCCTAGGAAAAATATAGTGGAAGATTAAACAGAAGAAGTAATCTCATGGAAGTCAGGAAACACTTAACACTGTAGTGTTTGAGAGGAGTACTGAATACCTAATTTCAGAAAGATGGCATTCAGCCCATCAAATCTGCTCTGACCCTCCAAAGAACATCCCACCCAGATCTAGTCCCCACCCTATCTCCATAACCTTGTATTTACCATGGTCAACCCATCTAACCTGCACATTTTTGGACTGTGGGAGGAGACTGGAGCACCTGGTGGAAACCTATGCAGACATGGGGAGAATGTACAACCTCCACAGACATCAGGTAAATAGAAGGATCAAATGAAAAAAAGAAAATCAGAGTTGGCATGTAAAAGTATTAGCAAGCAAGAAAGACAACCCAAAGACATTTTACCAGTATACAAAGAGCAAAAGGCTTGTTAAGGTGAAAGTGGGATTTTTGTCAGAATAAGTGAATAAGTTGCCAGGGCTGGATAGATTATTCCCTAGGATGTTGAAAGCAGTCAGGGAGGAAATTGCAAATGCTCTGACGATTATTTTCCAATCTTCACTAGACGCAGTTGGAGTGCTCAAGGTTGGGAGGAATACAAATGTAATTCTGTTGTTTAAAAAGGATACAAAGGAAATGCTAAACTATTATAGGCCATGATTTGGAGATGCCGGTGTTGGACTGGGGTGTACAAAGTTAAAAATCACACAACACCAGGCTATAGTCCAACAGGTTTAATTGGAAGCACACTAGCTTTCGGAGCGATGCTCCTTCATCAGGTGATTATAGGCCAGTTAGTCTTACTTCGGTGGTGGACAGATTTTTAATATCAGTCACAAGAGTTTGGCTAAACTGTTACTCAGAAAGGCATGTATTGGTCAATGATGTTCAGCATGGCTTTTTTAAAGGAAGGTCATGCCTTACAAATTTGATTGAATTTCTCGAGGAAGCGACAAGAGGATTGATGAGCATAGTGCAGTGGATGTTGATCACGTGGATTTTAGCAAGGCATTTGACAAGGTCCTACATGGCAGAATGATCAAAAATGTATTAGTTCATGGGATGCAGGATAATCTGTTGAATTGTATCCAAAGTTGGATTCATAACAGGAAACAAAGGATAATAGTTGATAGTGCCCTTGCGAATGGAAAGATGTTTCATGTGATAATCTGCAGGGCTTGATGTTGGGTATCCTGCTGTTTGTTTTATGCATTAATGACTTGGACTTGAACATGGCAGCTGCAATTGGGAAATTTACAGGCAACACAAAAATTGGCTGTGTAGTGAAAAATATACAGGATAATTGTAAGCTCCAATACGATATAGCTGGGTTGGTGGAGTGTGCAGAAAAGTGGCAGGAGGAGTTCAACTCTGATAAGTGTGAGGTAATTTCCACACTGTAAGTAATCTAATCTAATCTAATAATTGTAAGCTCCAATACGATATAGCTGGGTTGGTGGAGTGTGCAGAAAAGTGGCAGGAGGAGTTCAACTCTGATAAGTGTGAGGTAATGCATTTGGGGACGTTGAACAATAAAAAGGAATGCACAATAAACAGGAATATACTGAGAGGGGTAGGTGAAGTGAAAGATCTTGGTTTGAAAGTGCAGAGGTCCCTTAAAGTAGCAGAAGAGGTAGATAAGGTTCTAAAGAAGGCATATGAAATGCTATCCTTCATTGGGAGAGGTACATAACACAAAGTAGGATATAGTATAAAACACTGGTGAGGCCCCAACTGAAATATTGTGTACAGTTCTGATCACCACATTACAGGAAGGATGTAATTGGTCTGCAGAATGCAAAGTATAATTCCTAGAATACTGTTAGGGCTAGAGAACTGTGGCTACGAGGTGAGTTTAGAGAGGTTGATGTTGGTTTCGTTAGAAGAGAGAAGCTGAGGGGCGACATGACTGAGATGTATAAAGTTGTGAGACATAGAGATAGAAATTTTCCTTTGGCAGTGAGTTCAAAAATCAGGGGTGATAGATTCAAGTTAGGTGGCAGAAGGATCAGAGGGAACGTGAAGATAAACGTTTTTACGCAGAGGATTGTGGATGTCTGGAATTCACTGCCTGAGTTGTTGTTGGAGGCAGATACCCTAAACTATTTCAAAAATTACCTGGAATTGCACTATAATTGCTATAAGTTGCAGGGCTATGGACAGTATGCAGGAAGATGGGATTAAAAAGGGCATCTGGGTTTCTTTGGGTCAGCATGGACAAGATGGGCCAAATGACCCTCTTCTTTAATGTATTATTTCTATGGTTGTATTTCCTTAAAGTGTAATAATCCATGATAAAAGTTATCTTGGGAGGCTCTTGAAATTGAGACAACTACTGTATATGCGTTCCTCAATGATTTACAGAGAAGATGCAAAATGGAGTTTGCTTATTGGAACAAATAATGTTTTTCTCCTCTTAAAAATATGTGCCTTTACTATCTGAGCAAATATTGCTCTCGTCCAGTAGGCAAGTGCCTGATTGGACCTAATTCAGCAGTGTTTATGTTCACTGACATCAACTGGCTAGGGTTATACTGTCTTGTTCCCCATTTTTTGTTTGTGGGATGTGGATTTTGCTAACAGGTATGTATTGTCCATCCCTAATTAACTTTGAGGAATTGACTTCATGAAACACTGTGGTTTGTGTTGCATTGGTACATCTACACTAGTTTGATTAGTAGTTTGTTATTTGACCCGGTGGCAGTGAAAGAACAGTAATGTATTTTCAAGAATGAATATATCAGAAATATCACACTCATTGTGGATGTTCTCATCTAACATATTCTGAAGGGATTCCTGAGACATAATAGAAGTGGGAACGTGTCTGGAAGTATTAATTATGAGTTAATTGAGTGCAAATTTGTTGTATATGCATGGGGAGCAAATAATCAGCAGGATATTATTTTATAGAGCATTGTTAACTGAGTAGAAAGCAAGAATGGACCTGGACTTCATTCGGAAGTGTGTAACAGTACTTGTTTTAAATTACATGGAAACAATTATCAAATCCTTGTTATTACAAATTATGACTTATTGGAGATTAAGAAAATAAATCTATTTATGAATAGTGATAAAACATCTCTAATATTAATGATGTAGGGAATTAGTCTACAAAAGAAATCTGTACCCAAATAAGAAACCCAAATAATAAGTTTTAAATTGAGAATAATTGTATCAGCTGATGAGCGATGATGTTTGGTGCCAAATGCATTAGGCAGGAGTAAAGAATCTACATCAACAAATGGTCTTATGAGTAGCAGCCCAGAAAAGTCATACCAGGTACTGATGAGGAGTTGGAGGATTGGTGGATGAACTTTGACATTAGCAGACCTTATTAACCTGTTCAGGGAAATGTTGATGAACACAGAAATTGCTGGAAAAGCTCAGCAGGTCCAGCAGTATCTGTGGAGAGGAATCAGAGTTAATGTTTCGGGTCAAGTGACACTCCTTCAGAAAGTTCCTTAGAGGTTCTGAGGAAGGGTCACTTGACCCGAAACATTAACTCTGATTTCTCTCCACAGCTGCTGCCAGATCTGCTGACCTTTTCCAGCAATTTCTGATTTTGTGTCTGAATTATAGCATCCACAGTTCTTTTGCTTTTTACAAGGGAACAGTGATGTTTATAAATTGGCAACAGCTGGTGTGACATCATCATTGTTTCACTTGGAGCCTCAGTTGATGGGCGAAACACAATAAGGTAGAACTAAAAAATTAGACATTTGTTCAAATTTTGTTCTATACTTGGAAGTACTAGCTTTCAGAGTGCTGCAGCTAATACTTCCAAATAAACCGTTTGGACTATAACCTGGCGATGTGTGATTTTTAACTTTGTCCACCCCAGTCCAACACCAGCACCTCCACAACTTGTTCTGTACTGTTAGCTGACTGGGCAGATGTATAATTGCTTTCATCACTTTGTGAGGAAGAGCCAGCTGGGGCTTCTGTTCTTAATTGTTACCCAGTGCCAGTTTTATGGTGTTGATGTGTGTATCGATATCAGGGAGGATATAATCAGACTCAGTTGTGATGCAAATTAGCCTGTCATCACTTAGTATGTCTGCCTACATAAAAAGAATGGGTGAGATACTGGAGGCTGGCCAGTGCCTATGCAACCAATCTCCACAAGGTTTGTTACATTGTCAGCACTAACTCGGTGTTGCAATTCTAGGTTAAGTTGCCAATAAATAATGGACTGTTATATTAATAGAATGTGTGTGTGTGTGTGTTGACCTACGTTATGAAAACACAAATATATTGCTTTCTGAATTACACAGACACAACTGTTGGCCAAATGGTTAACAAGGCTGGAGATGACTCTAAGGCCTCGTAATATAATGATGAACACTGGCAGCTTTAAAGGGATACTGTGTTCCCAAAATAAAATTGTCTCTGAATGCAATCCAAAAATAAATGTTTCCAATAATGTAAAATTCCGCTGGGAATATCGCCTACAGACAGGCAGCACAGACCAGCCAGCTCGAAAAGAAATTATTGATGGGACCTATGAAATTACTGTTTATTTTGTGTACACTTGGGAAAACTCTGCAAAAAAGCCTGACTCAATGGCTTTCTCAAACAACCTTTGGTAGAAAACCATTTATTGTACTGTTGGTATTTGTTTGAATGCAATAATCTGAAAACATATATTTGGGCCTACTTCAGCTGTTCTTCTTTGCAAAGTTTAACATTTAGATTAAAACGTACAAAACACATTTCAAACGCAATTATTGGTGGCAGGTTTTGCAAGTTAAATGTATTTACAAATGGTACTAATCTCTGCTCTTCATTCTTATTACCTGGCTCTGCAATTGGTGCTGGCCAGGGGCAACAGACAAACAAAATGTCTGCAATAAATAAATTGCTAAAGAAGGATAATGTTTTGTGGATGTTATTTAGCAAATAGCAACACTAGAATCTTTCATGCTCTGTCCAATGCTTTTTCCATTATATACAGCTATTTCTATAGTTTTATTTTCTTCCTTGAATATCAGTTCATTCCTTGATGCAATAAGAACAAGCTGGAAGGCTACATGAGAACATATACTGATAGAGTTAGATGAAGTAGGTGGGAGGAAGGTTAACGTGAAGCATAAACACTGGCATGTATCAATTAGACTGAGATTAAGTTGATTCTATAATTTTATATATTATCCTATTAATGATAACTTAAAGTATGTTTTTGTTAAAATTAAAAATCACCATTATATTTGAAATCAAATAATTTTATTATTGAGTAATCCTGAATGTAGTGAAGTGTCCCAAGCAATTTAGTAAATTTCATGTTGGGGAAAACAGCAAGGTTTTTAATGAGAGGATTAGCTAATTCATCACCGTTTATATTATGGTATTTTGGTCCCAGTGCAGAACTCATTTTTAAGTATGGAACTCAGTTTAAATCTAGTGCTGCTTTTGAAATCACTATATGCTGACATATAATTTTGATAAAGAAGACTTCAAGGTATAAATTTTGAATTATTTTATTAATATGTAAACAGAATGATGTTTTTAATTTTTGTTAAACTTACAGCAAGATCTCAGTCTTCATACTCAAAGGCCATTATCGAACTGAAGACCTTCTATCCTTTGAGATGAGTTGCTGGAATTTTTAAATGAGATCATCTGAGGGCAATTCATCGATCTGAAACACTGACTCTATGTATTTCTTCAAAAATACTGTCAGACCTGCTGGTTATTTCCTGTTTTTATTTCAGATTTCCAACATCTGCAGTATTTTGTGTTTGTTGTTGCTCGATAGACAGGAAACTCACATTTGCAGATCATGGGAGGGAGCCTTGAGAATACCCTATTAAAACTGAGGTTACACAGTCTGTAGTAGTACATATAATAAAAGCCCCAGCTGTGCTCACTGTGGTTATGGACTCCTGTGGGTTTGTTCAAATAGATCCTTACAGCTGGTCATTATCATAGTAAATGACCTTTCAATTATAATTAGGGTGGAAATGTCCTATAAACTGACATGGATAGCAGTTAATTAGTCTACAACACAGCAGAAAACAAGGGCCATTTCTGAGTGACAGCTTCTCTTCCATTAGATCTCCTGAAGTCGTTAAGATGCACAAATTTGCAAAAGAACAGATCGATAAATAATGCATAGCGTTAAACTGAAATTCTGCTCAGAGCTTTTTCATGAAAATTAGATTGGTTGCATGCAGTGAAGATAATTCCATTATTCTTTACACTTCAAAATCACATATCAGAAAGAAGATCGAAAATAATTGGTGACTGATGGATGTGTTAATGATAGTGTATATTGTGTCAAGAGAACTTAAAATCAGTGACTCGGAAGAACATTCCATCTCTTTCCAAAATTTTTAAAAAAGTATTTCTAAGCTGAAGCTTTTTTTATGTAAAATTTATTTTTAATCTAATTTAAATGCAAGCAACTTTAAGTTCATAGAAAAAAATCCTTTTATCTTCATTTGCTATTTTCCTCTGTTGTCTTCAGTTCTGTTTTTTTCTGTAGCTGAGTGTCTCTATTTATTTTCTCTAAGACTGAGTTTTAAATCTTTCTTTTTGCATTTTAACTCCAAGCTTCCACTTTGAAGGTGCGGCCTGTTTTTTTATTTAGCAAAGGGATTTGCTTTGGTTAAGCATTTGGTTCCAAGCATGATAAATGCTGCTTAGAGTTTGTGTGAAGGAAAATGATCTCTGTGCCAGCTTTGGAAGGTGCCTAGCTTTACTAGTTTGCTGAAACTCTACAACGTGAAAATTGATGTGGTTGCGGTGATCAAATTTGTTTTTTCTAACAGGGAAACACCAGAAAAGCAACTCTTTTTGGTAATATAAGTGAATCATTTTCCCAACTGTCTGAATTCTGCTTACTTTCCTCCCCAGGATCAAGGTGACCATCAGTGAGGAGTGGAATCATGTTTGAGTAATGCAGTTTAGTCCCCAGGGTTCTGGGTATTTTGTATCTTTTGATGAGCAGAGCTGGTGTAATGATTACAGTTTGCCTGGAGGTTAGGGCTTTCAACTCTTCAGGATTGCAAGAGTCTCCGGGAATTGAAGATTCATCTCCTGGATGCTGTCGTGAGCATCTTGAGAGGGGGAAGAAAGCCATGACATATTTTTTAAAAATAATTTTTAAAAACAATTTTAGTAATTTTCTTACAAGTAGCTTTTGGAGAAAGCAAATCATAGATTCAGGAGAACATAACTGCAAATCGGAATGCCCGACAGCTCATTGAACTTGTGCTTGCTGCTTGAAAGAGTTATCTTGTTTTTGACTTTTTGTTCATAACCCTACAAATTTCTCATCTTCAGATGCCTGTCCACTTTTTAAAATTGTTTCTGAAATCGGCTTCTACCAGCTATTGACCCACTTCACCAGGAAACGGACTTTTTCAAAATCCCTTGTCATCTTGAAAAACCTGTAACCTTCCTTGTTGGAAGGAGAACAGTCCTACATTGTCCATTCTCTTCCCATACCAAAACCCGTCATCCTTTAGATAATCAAAAGAATCTCTTGTGATGCAACCACCTGGACAATGTCACCACAGTTTACAATCTTTACTGCAGTAACTAGACTTGAATGTAAACTAGTTCTTTTGCTTTTAGTTATTATTCAGCTGAGATTATCTATTTTTTTAATAAAAACCTTTTCCTTTCTAGTTTTTGTTGCACATGGATTACGTAAAAGCATGAGAAATAAGAGTGGCATAAACCATCGAACATGCTCCATTATTCAGTATGATTGTGGCTGATTGGTGTTTAAGAATAAAGAAATTTGTTATAATTATACAAGGAATTTGAAGTGATACCTGGAATATTATGTACAATTTAATTTTCTTTACCTTAAGATGGACATAGTCGCTCTAAAGGCGGTGCAATGTAAGCATTCTTGAGGTTGCTATTATGAGTTTTAGGCTTTCAGCAATATGTCTCCCTTTTCAGCAATAGGCACTTCTCCTTCTAATATACATCTTCTGTTGTTTATCTTTGTGCTTATGCACATAAGCATGGGATGCCTAAAGGGAGTCTGGATTTCCATGGTGAAGCAAAAGTCAAAACTGTAAAAGTCAGCAAAGGAGTCTGTTTGAATTGGCAAATTTTTTAAAGCTGCGAATAGGGTGGACAATCAAGAGGTTTAATGGGACCACTGCTCCTCCGAACTGGACAGGCAGGATGTGCTCTTGGGTTTGTTCAAATGTGGAAGCACATATTTGAGGTGGTGTTTGATCGATTGAACCTATTTCCCTCTCATATTGGGCTCTTCGTTGGGTTCCAATATGCCCAGACTGGATAATTTGATGGAACGTTATCAGTTTTCTTCCTCTGCTCAAGAAGCAATTTGTTTCTGTTAATGATTCTGGAGAAAATTAAATGCTTTTTATTTCTGTGGAAGCTGCCCTACCATCTCAGAGAGCTGAGATACTCAGTCATTGGGATGTTCAAGATAAGACATTTGCTGACGACATTCTTGTGGTAGGACGGATATCAAGCAACAATGAGACAGAATACAGAAAGGAGATAGAGGGCTTGGTGACATGGTGCAGTGCTAACAACCCATCTCTCAATTTCGGTAAAACTAAAATACTGATCATTGACTTCAGAAGGAAAAGAAGAGAACATGCCCCCATCTACATCAACGGAGATGAGGTTGAGAGGGTTGGGAGTACCAAGTTCGTAGGAGTGACGATAACCTGTTCTGGACTTCCCATGTCCTGGGCCTCCTTCACCGCCACTCCCTCACCACCAGACGCCTGGTGGAAGAATGCCTCATCTTCCGCCTCGGAACACTTCAACCCCAGGGCATCAATGTGGACTTCAACAGTTTCCTCATTTCCCCTTCCCCCACCTCACCCTAGTTCCAAATTTCCAGCTCAGCACTGTCCCCATGACTTGTCCTACCTGCCTATCTTCCTTCCCACCTATCCACTCCACCCTCCCCCCGCCCCTGAACTATCACCTTCATCCCCTTCCCCCACTCACCTATTGTACTCTATGCTACTTTCTCCCCACCCCCACCCTCATCTAGCTTATCTCTCCATGCTTCAGGCTCTCTGCCTTTATTCCTGATGAAGGGCTTTTGCCTGAACCGTCAATTTTACTGCTCCTCGGATGCTGCCTGAACTGCTGTACTCTTCCAGCACCACTAATCCAGAATCTGGTTTCCAGCATCTGCAGTCATTGTTTTTACCTAGTTTTTCCCATGATAGATACGATGGCCAAGAAGGCACAACAATGTCTCTTCTTCCTCAGCCAGCTCAGGAAATTTGGCATGTCCACAAGAGTCCTCACCAACTTTGTCAGCTGCACCACTGAAAGCATGCTGTCTGGGTGCGTAATGGCCTGGTACGGCAACTAATCTGACCAAGACCGTAAGAAACTATGGAAGGTTGTGGGCACAGCTCAAACCATTATGGAAGTCAGCCTTCCATCCATGAATTCCATTAAGCAGCTTGTTGCCATGTAAAGGCTGTCAACATCATGAAAGATCCATTTCACCCTGGTAATGCTCTCCCATAATCACTTCCGGCGGGTAGAAGATACAGAAGCTTGAGCACATGCACCAGCAGGTTCAAGAACAGCTTCTTCCCTTGGTTATTAGACTGATGAATGGGCTCCCTAACTTCAAGTAATGCTGATCTTGCTAATTGTCCTATGTGATGTAACCTGTGTGCCTCTTTCCAAGTTCTTTTTAACACAGTACTCTACATGTTCCTTGCTTGCTGTGATCTGCCTATACTGCTCATAAACTATTTAGACACACATGACAATAAATCAAATCAATCAATCAATCACAACACTTCTGGGTACCAAGGTACTTACGGGATATGTGATTGAGATGGTGGATTTGAGCTAAAAGATTAACTCCAATCTTTTTGAATGTTGAAGCAGGTATGTCGGGTTAAATGGCCTTGACCAGCTCCTACTACATGTGTTTTGTTTTGATCTGCCACCACATGTTACTTTTCCAATTTGTGGTATCTGCTAACATTGACAATTTGTAATATGTCAATATTACCCAAATTAAAATGTTAATCACGTGCTTAAAATATCAAGTATACTTTTGTTTTGCACGTTCTGATCTTCTCTGTCCAAGCTTTTAACCTGGATATTCTTGCTTAGAGCTGGGAGGTGTATTCATTATATTAAAGTTAGAATGCATAAATACTACTATCTATTTGTAAAATCCTGACTTTGCAAAGGGTTATAATATAATTAAATTGTGGAATGAAAAGTTTGATCTCAATCGGTTTGACATCTAGAATTCGGTTGCAAAAGAGGAACCTAAAAATGAAATGGGATCATTTGTTTCTATTTAAAAGTACCTACATGAAAACATTAATTAGTTAATGCCCTAATTGTCTGATTTATAACATTGAAGTTGCTCAAGTACAGTTTCTGCCTGAGGCCTTTGTGACGATGACATTTTTGATTTATCATCGTAATACCTTCCTGTGTACATCAAAAGTAGATTGACTTTTAGCCTGCAGTTTTAGGATGTAAGAATTTACTAAGGCCTTTGTTAAGAGCATCTTCTAGTGATGTACTGATTGTCCTGGTGTTCTTGCACATTTACTGGCTGGCTAAATATATGTAGTTCGGATAAAAAATCTTCAGTGATAAACTGTTTCAAATCAATTTCTAAATTTAAACAACAATATCAATTCACAAATAACAACAGAAGCTACGACTGCAGACAAATACCATTCTGATCATCATGTAAAAGAATGAGCTGTGGATTTAAATAGCATTTTTCACAACCCATCAAAACACTTTCATAGCCAATGGGGTACTATGGAGCTGTCAACACTGTAGGAAACACAGTGGCCAATATGTACACAGCTAGCTCATATAAAATGCAACAACACTAATGAATAGAAAGTCTGGATTATGGAATTTGTGAAGACAACAAAATTTATAAACTGCGAGGAAGGCAGTGTCAAACTCTAAAATAGACAAGTTGGTGGAATGGGCAGATTGGTAGCAGATGGGGTTCACTTCAGGCAAGTGTAAAATGATGCTTGTTGGTCAGAAGGATTTTGGAAGTCAATACAAAATAGACTGTAGAATTCTAAAGGGTGGGGGGTTGGGGGGCACAGGAGAAGAGGGGTCCGGATTTATATGTGCACATATCACAGAAGGTGGCAGGACATTTTGAGAGATCAATTGATGAAGCATATGATATCCTCCAATTTATTAATGAGGCACAGAATACAAGCACAGAGGTGGTACTGAACTTATATTCGACACTTGTTAACAATAGCTGGCTGTCATATTGTAGGAAGGATGTAAACACATTGGAGAGTGTGCAGAAGTTAGTTACAAGAATAGTTCCAGGGATGAGGAATTTCAGATATGAGGATAAATTTGAAGAAGTTGGGAGTATTCTCCTTGTAAGAAGAAAGCTAAGAAAAGATCTGATGGACATTGTGAGCAGGCTTGATAGCGTAGAGAGGGAGAAATCATGCCCAACCATAAAAGGATCAAGAACCAGAGGGCACAGATTGAATGTGATTTAAAATTAAGTGAGATAAAAAACAACTTTTTCACTTAGTGGGTAGTTTGGGTATGGAATGTACCACCTGGAACTTTGTTGGAAGCAAGTTCAATTGAAGCATTCAGCAGAATATTGGATACTCATTTTGATAGAGATTATGTGCAAGGGTATAAAGAAAAGACAGGAAATTGCCAGTAGGTTATGATGCTTATTTGAAGAGCCAGCATAGACATGATGGGTTGAACAGCCTCCTCCTGCATTGTAACATTTCTGTGATTCTATGATATCGAGAATAATTTGCCTGTTCATCTTGAGATTTGGGCCATGGGATTTTTTTACATCCACCCAAACATGTAGAGGAGCCTTTGGTTTAACATTCATTCCAAAAGACAGCACTATGCACCATTCGCTGAAAGACAGTGCTTAACCAGGGATCACTGTTACATCAACAAGCATAGAAGAGATAGTGAATAGAATGGTGCTAGTTAGGATTTGGCTAGCAGATTTTTGGATTTCCTCAACTTAAAAGAAGTAGTCCAGAATGTGGGAGATTTAAGGTGCGCATTAGAATAGTCAAAGTTTATTGATGAACTGAAACTGGGACAAAGTCAGGTGATATTTGGGAAATAACAGTTTTGGTGACGATCTAAGTATATTGTTGGAAGTTCATCTTGCGATCAAACCTGACACTAAGATCATTAATAATTTATTTTCAGTCATAGATAGTAGAAAGCAGGCGGGATAGAATCTGTCATTAGGAAACTGAGTCAGAGACAACACTTCAGTCTTCCTAATATTCAAATTAAGAACTGAGGAAAGGGTTCTAAAGGTTATCTTCATCCATCTGAGATTCTTCTGTCACTTGCTAGTTTTGTCTAGAAGCACATGATCCACATGACCAAAGAGCATTGCTTCTGTGAAGCTTTTCAACAACACTGGAATCAGTGATTGCTGCTCTGTCGCCATCCATTGGAGATGTTTTTATTGGATCAGTTTATTACTTGATCTCTGAGGTGATCCATCACTATGAAACATTGCTTTTGACAGATTTGCTGAGAAACTCCAGCCCATGTCTGTTAAGAGTAATGGCCTTTGAGTGTCAGTTACAAAGTAATTTAAACCCTACTCTCGTGAGCCCAGCACTGCCATTCATGGGTATCGGGACAATGTTGCAAAATAACTCATCTCTCATGTGATTTAATTTCAGAACAAAACCTTCATGCGTTAATGTTTGAGCTAAGATTTGTCTTAGAAAATGCATTAGTTGAAAAGCTGAATAGCTTATTAAGTTGTTGCTTATGATGCCTGCTGATAGTTCTTATATGGCTTTGAGTGAAGTGTTAGGGTTTATTTTTAGAGGGAGATTTCTTTGCCTGGAAATACTTGCCAAGAGGCATTGTGGTGGGTTTAGGCTTGTTGGGGTTGAGAATAGAGTTGATACCCTGATAACAGGCTGATAATCCAGGTAGAAAAGCCAATGCTTTGCCTTTCGAATCAGCTCAACACTGTCATTGCAGGTATTTCACTGGTGTGAAGAACAGCTTGTAGTGGTCTTGCTGTGTCTTATTGCAGCTTTGGAGGTTTTACTTGATGTTATTTATATTCTTAGCATGCTCTTCTAGTTTGCTGACACATGGCTGTGCCTGAGAAGTGCACCAGTCCCTGTTTTACATTTCTTTGTTAGATGAGAAACTGAATAATGTACTTGTGAAGCTCCTTTTTACATCATCAGTTGTCACCTTTCAGAACAGCACTTGAACATTAAGTGATATTAATCCTGCAAGCTCCCCACTGCTGTTGTTTCTGCATTGTTTTAGATCTTTCTCTAAATGGTACATTTCCAGTTGTTTGTGAAAGCTCTTTGCCAACCTATTAGCAAATGTCAAAGCATTCAAAACATTACCATCAGTGACCTGGAATCTTCAATGTTCACGATGTAGTTTAAGAAGTGCCCGTTGATGCATTAAACTAATTTAATTATAAAATGTTGGCAACAGTCCCAGCGGTTCGGGAATTACCTTGCTTTTGTCCAGTTGTCCTGGATTCAGCAGTAATTTCTTTTGAAACATTTTTCTCAGTTTGCTTCATGCTATCCTCACCACCCCTGTTGAAAGTGCCAAGTCGTGATGTGCAATTACATTGTAAGCACCAGCAGAATGACATGTACTTTCTGCAGGTGGTTTTCCTTTTCATACAATTTTCAATATTGAATACCGGCAAGCTTTTGTGTGTGGGCAGCTCTCCAAGTCTGACCTCGTCCAATATCCACATGACTGTTGTCCAACAAAGGTCAGTACTCAGAGGGAGAAACGTTGCATGATTTACCCTTTTACCCCCAAACCAGTCCCGAGTAACTAAAGCCAGTACACTAATTGGAAAACTTGATAGATTGAAAAACAATCTAAAATTCTCAGTATGTAGCAGGAGGGTCTCAGTCCAATCTACCTGCTCTGACATTTACAGTCATTAATAATTACATATTTATTTTACTCCTAATGTCTAATTTACCTCAAGTGAATTGTGTTATTATGAGTTGATGTGATTTGATTTTATTATTCCCTGCCGAAGCAACTGTTTTACTTTAAGCAGAACTGCAAAGCAATACTGGCTAACGTTATATAGTTTTACTTTTGGAGACTGATCAAGTTGCAGTTTTAATACTTCTGACTTTACTTAACCACATGAAGATGATTCAGAGTCATGATATGTTTGCATAGCAGTTTTGCTGCTGGATTAATAATCTTGAGATTTGAGTTCAAATAATGCTATGGTAGATGGTATTTAAGTCATTAATAAAAACATATAAACCGAAATGGTGACAGTGAAAGGATTGGATAGTCACAAAACTGTAGCTGTTTCATAAATGTCCTTCTTGGGAGAGAAATCTGCTATCCTCACCTGGTCTGCTGTATATGTGACTGCAGATCCACACAATGTGCTTCAATCATAACTACTGTCTGAAATGGCCTAGTAAATCTCTGGATTTTAACAAAGCCAGTATAAATTGATTTCAGCAATTCAATAAGTTGGCTCACCAGCTCCTCAAGAGTAATTAGAGACGGGCAGTAAGTATTCACTTTGTTGCCAAGTTTGAGTCCTGCGAATGAATGAAGAAAAAGTGGTTAGGAAAGTAATCGCATATAAGTTTATCTTGTTTGCAGAATGATGCCCGTGGAATGTTTGCCAATGAATGGGGTAAGAAGGTTGATAAGTGACGAAAAGCTGACAGCACATGGAAATTTGAGGCAAAGCTTAGATTTGGCACAAAAGACAGACCATTTTCTTCTGTGAAACATTAACTCTGCTTTTTCACCACAGATGCTGCCAGATCAGCTGAGCTTCTCCAGCAATTTCTGCTTTTGTTTCAGATTTTTATCATCTGCAGTCCTTTGTTGTATTTTATTGACGTATTTTCTTTGTCTGATCTGGACCACCTGCTTGTTTCTGGCCTGACCTGTTGTTGAGTTCAGATATGCATGTCACATCAGAAAATTATCCTTCCTTTTGAGGTCACTTCCGGAGTACAAGAAATTTGACCCCAGTGTCTGATGGCCTATGTGGCTTGGCAGTGTAATTCAATTCGCCAAGCAAATCATCAGGAGAGCTTTGATAGCTGTTTTGCACCTGTTTTCCAGGTTCTATGTACCTGGTATGCAATTTACATATTGTCATTTTCTGAATTAAGACCGAGCACAATAATGCAACATATTACCTCCCAGGAATGATTGAACTGACTAAGGCTGTTGACTATAAAAGACTGAGGGGTGTCCTGATAGAAGTGTTCAACATTGTGAAACAATTTGCTTAAATAGATTTAGAAAATATGTTTCCAAATATGGGTCAGACCTGAGCTAGGGACATAAGTATGTAAAAGTCTCTAATAAATCCAATGGGAAACCCAGAAAAGGATTAGAATTTGGAAATTACTACCACAAAAAATAGTTGAAGTGAATAATAATGAAGCATTCATAGGAAAGCTGAATAAACTCATGAGGGAGGAAAGAATAGAAGTATATGCAAGCAGGAAGTATTCCATAACACTCTATCCTTGTTCCTTGTAGGTGGTAGACAGGCTTTGGGAAGTCAGGAGGTGAATAACTTGCTGCTGTATTCTTGACCTCTTACCTGCTCTTGTAGCTACTGTGTTTGTATGGCTGGTTTAGCTCAGTGTCTGGTCAGTGATAACTCAGTTGGACTGAGGTCTTCAGTGATGGTATTGCCATTGAATATTCAGGAGTGGTAGTTAGATTGTCTCTTTTAGGAAATAGTTATTGCCTGGCATTTGTGTGGCGCAGAGATTACTTCCCCTATTGAACCCAAATGGATCTCTTCCAGGTCTTGTTGCATTTGGACATGAGCTACTTCAATATCTCAAGAGTTGAGAATAGTGCTGAACTTTGTGCAGTTGTCAGTGAACATCCTCACTTCAGATCAGACCATATGATGAAA
This sequence comes from Chiloscyllium plagiosum, assembly GCF_004010195.1. Taxonomy (NCBI): domain Eukaryota; kingdom Metazoa; phylum Chordata; class Chondrichthyes; order Orectolobiformes; family Hemiscylliidae; genus Chiloscyllium; species Chiloscyllium plagiosum. Next base: position 16,490,469 of record NC_057747.1, on the reverse strand, counting down.
GAAAAGTCATTGAAGTAACTGAAAATGGTTGGGCCTTGGTCACTAACTTGAGGAACTCCGGCAGAGATGCTCTGGGGTTGAGAATGACTGTCCTCCAACAATCATTAATATCTCCCTCTGTGAGAGGTATGACTTCAACCATCAGAGAGTTTGCTCCATGATTCCCATTTATTCTAGAATGGTGGGGCTCCTTGATGTCACACTTGGTCAGATATGTCTTTGATGTCAAGTGCTGTCACTCTCACCTGACATCTGGAATTCAGCTCTTTTGGCCATGCTTAAACCAAGGGTTTAATGAGATCAGGAGTTGAGTGTGCTGGTAATTGCTAAGCAAGTGACTCCTGATAGCACTGTTGATGACGTCTTCCATCACTTTACTGATGACTGAGAGTAGACTAAAGAGGTAGTAATTGTCTGAGTTGGATTAGTCCTGATTTTTGTGCACAAGATAAACCTGGACAATTTCCATTTTTTTTTACAGCTGCACTGGGAACAGCTGGGTTAATGGTGTGGCAAGGTCTGAAGCACAAGTCTTTAGTACTATTGCCAAAATGTTGTCAGGACCTATAGCTCAGTGCCATCAATCATTTCTTGACATCATGTGGAGTGAATTGCATTGGCTGAAACCTGGCATCTGATGCTGGGTACCTCTGGAAGAAGCCGAGATGGATCATCTACTCGGCACTTCTGGCTGAAGATAGTTGTGAAAGCTTCAGCTTTATCTTTTGCACTAACATGTTCGGCTCTCCTACCATTGAGGATGGGCAGATTTGTGGAACCACCTCCTCCAGTAGTGACTGTAGTAGACTATGATTTTTGGTGCGAGATGGCTGAAGTAGCAAAGTTTGAATGAATTGTTTATTGTCCATCACCATTCCCCATGAGAGCTGCAGACCTTAGTTGTAATCTGTGATTTTGGGATTGATCATCTCTGTCTAACACTTCCTGCTATTCAGTTTGGTGCACACACAATCCTGTTTTGTAGCTTGACTAAGTTGATACCTCATTTTTTAGCATGCCTGGTGTTGGTCCTGACATGCCCTCCTGCACTCTTCATTGGATGACGTTGATGGTTGACGTTGACTTAATGGTTATGCGAAAATGGGGGATATGCCAGCCAATGAGGTTGCAGATTGTGTTGGAGTATGGTTCTCTGCTGTTGATGGCCCACAGGGCCTCATGGATGCCCAGTCTTGAGTTGCTGGATCTGGTTCGAAGTCTGTTCCATTTAGCAAGGTAACACGACGTAAGGTGTTATCAGTGTGAAGGCGGGAGTTTGTCTCCCCAAAAATTGTGTAGTGGTGACCCTTACCAATACTGTCTTTGATAAATGCATTTCTATTTTCAGTCTTTAGGAATCTCAAATGTAATGTAATCCTCTCATTAGGGAATGCATCAAGTCTTATTAAATAACTTTTAATGATTTACATGTGCTGAGGGCTTGTGGTTACTGTGGAAAGCTCTTTAATATACATTTGGCATGCCTTTCACTTGTCTCTCCAGGTTTATCTCTCTCTCTCCAAGGATTTTGTGCTTGTTGACATTTAAACGCACAAAATGGAAATGGGCAGAGTTTGCAGCTCACCCAAAGAATACATTAGAAGACTGCACTGAGAAAGAAATAGAGCAATATGAAGAAAAAGACAGTGGTTAATACATATGTAATGAAGCAAGGAAGAATTTGGAATTGGAATTTGATATAGTACTTAACCACAAGCACAGGATGTTCCACATTATTTTACAGCTACCACAGTTTGGAGGCAAACATATTGTGCTTCTAGCAAGATCTTCAGCAGAAAATGCAAGAATGTCCAGATTACTCATTCTTTATGATGTTGATTTGAGGTAAAAGTGCTGACTAGAGCACTGGGAGAGCTCTTTATTCTAACCTTCGACACTGAAGACTGGGGTCATGTTTTCACCTCTGTTTATTTGAAGGCAATTATCTCACAACCCAATGTACATATTTCAACAACATTTGGTACATAGGGTATCACCCAAAGAAGACCTAATTAGCTGCTGGCAAGCTGTGAATCCAGAGGCAAACACAGGAATTGCTGGAGAAACTCAGCAGGTCTGGCAGGATCTGTGGAGAGTAACCTTTGGGTCTCTGAACTCGAAATGTCAACTCTGCTTTGTCTCCACAGATGCTTCCAGATCAGCAGTTTCTGTTTTTGTTTCAGATTTCCAATGTCCTCCGTTCTGCGTTTTATTTTTGTGGATCCAGATACTGGACTTTCTTAAAACAACTTTTTTTTTAAATAGAGGGAGTGTAAGAATTTGCTTTTTTTTCAATGTTGTATTTAGAATATTACTGTATTAGAATGTTGTGGATTGTCTCAGCTGCTGTGCTGCAATGTATCTGAATGTGAGCAGCATTTTCAGAGCAGCTTGTTGAATATGGAGTGGCCTGAAGCCACCTTCACAAGTTGGAAGCTTTTAATACAAGGACTTCTTTCTTCCGTTTTTTTGTAATAATGATGCGTTTACATAACATGACATAGGAATATCCTCTACTGAGTGTCCTCTGAATTGTTTTGAATTAAATCCTAGAAGTTTGGGTTTTTATCTGAAAGGGCAACCAGAGATTTTGGTTTGATATTGCATGTAAGGTATCCACTTGCAATAACGAGTTGAAATTCTCAGGGATGTAACTTGAGAGACTCTGGTATGGATGTTGTGCTGTAAGCTGTTAGAACTTTTGCTGCTTTTTCATTATTTTGAGTTTTGTTCTTTAATCAGTTTTGGTTTGGAGTTGTGAACTGTCACTTGTGGGCTGAAGATGACTTTGCAACTGCATGTGGTAAAAGAAAGAGAACATACCAAACAAGTTTTGTTTGGTTTTGAGGCCAGGACTGTAAGCTAATTGTAGGCTGAGTGTTGATCAAAGTAGTTCCTACAGACACAGTGATCTTCAGAAGAGCATTGTGTTTACACAGATAGCAAATATCAGTGATGAGTGAGTTTAATACCTGAGAAATGGTTCTGGCAAGTTTGGAATCGTTGAATGGTGGTTAAGACCTTGGCAATAGACTATCAGTCTCTCAGGAAAGAGCCATAATCGAAGTTATGTTTTTGAACAGCACTTCCTCTGGAAGTGATCTTGGCTGCTGACAACACAGCATGAAATTTTGACAGCTGCATGCCTAATCACCCATACCAGCTTCTGGAAGCTCTATTGCTGCCTATGCCTGGATGCACTGAGAAGATGTTCCTGATTGGCAGTTCCAGAAAAACAACCAAGAAGGCCACGTCTATATCTGTGAAACAATGCATCGTGAAAACCATTTAAGTAATCAGGTCAGTTTTGTACTTTCTTTCATTTATCCCTTAATTGTGTTTGTTTGTCTACCTGTCTTTTGTGTGAAATAGGACCCAAAAACAAATGCTTTGCATTTAAAGCATAGACGTTAATCAGATAACCTTGCTGTTAAAATCTTTCTGCTGACATTATTGTGTATTTACTAAATCATTAAGATTTTTGTTTAAGATACAAAACCAATGTCAGGACATTAATTATTTACAAAGTCTGGGATTGGTTATTGAAAAATCTAGTTCAGAACCATTGGATGCAACTGTTTGGGGTCTTTGATTAATTTTACTGTGTTGCGCGTACAGAGGTAGAAAGGCTGATTTAGCTTGCTGTGTCTGACTCCATGATATATCAACTCCTGTGATATGGGAACACTGGTCTTGCTTGCATTATTTGTCCTGATGTTTTTGACTTGATACGGGCCTGTTGTACTCCTCCTGCTGACCTTCATGCAGTGGATTTTAAAATGTATCCATATTTAATCCACACAGCATCTTACACCATAAAGCATGCTGATAAGAGCTATTTACAAGATTATAAGGTCCTTTTTTTGGACTCCAGCAACCTGTTTCGATGGTTGACAGCAGTGAAAGGTGATAGCATCAACATTCTTTTGAAAGTTATACCTCAGCATGAATCTTGATAAGTTGTCTAGTCTAATCCCTTGCAGGACAGATTAAAGTCAGCTCTTTTTTATATGAGTGTTTATTTGGCCTGTCCTTCAGATATTTAGGCTAAGATGTATTTAAAAGTACTCTGAGAAGATAGTTCAGGAGCTGACTATATCGCAATGTTTATGTTCAGGCTTGTAAATCACACTTAGGGATGGCTGCAGAAAGCTGCCATTCCTGGGTTCCATCTTCCAAATTGTTTCTTTTCCTGCTTTCTTCTCCACAGATGCTTTGTTATTACATCTAAGAGACCATACCTCATCTTAACCTAAATCCTAAATATGAACAGGCCAAGTGAGCATTGGAGAGCCATCACCTAATGAGCCTCATTCTGTCTGTTCTGTGATTCCATGTGTATATTCTCCAGTAGTTCATCTGATGTAGCTGAAATGCTGAAGTCAGTTGTAGTGTTATCATTGATGGAATCGACTAAGTCTGCATAGGCCTGGGATCAAGGATGGGATTTCTGTAAGGGCTTGTGCAACTCAGCAACGCTGCATATGAATCAGCAGACCAGCCTTAAGGGTATTTGACATTGGCTTTCAGAATGTAGTGGATCAGAGAGACTTATTGACAGTAACTTAACAAAAACCTAAAAGGTGAATGATGCTGTGTTAGGACAGATATAACATCAATTTCACTCTGAGTAAATGTGATAATTAACAACTTCCTAAGACTTATTCCTCAAGGCATTTTTATCTTCGTATTACTCAGTTGTCAATGGTCCATGTGAAAATATAATAAAGACTTGATTGTCTGCCTTTTGATCAGGATCATAGCTATAGAGCATCCCATTAAGCTTCCCACTCCCTCCTACAATCTGCAGCCTTTTAACATCCCAAACATGGTGTTACCTAACTATTACTCTTGGTCTGAACTCCTGCCTTTTTCAAAGTTGCTACTCTGAACGATGCTGTAAACTTCCAGATTTCCCTTATTGTCAGATAATATTCTCAAAGCACACTAAGCCTTTCTAGCTGGTTTGTGCTGCGATAGAGTTCTGTGTGTTGCTAAGAATGCATATCCAACATTAAGGTGAACTGGTTTGTGATGTATAACATTAATGTGCTGACCATGCTCTTGGACCACTACATTTAACAGAGTCGACAGCATGGACAGAGGCCCATCGGTCTGAGCCAGTCGTCAAGCACCTAGCTACTCTAATTTCATTTTTTAAACTTTGCCAGTTGCCTCGTATGCTATGGTCTTTCACCGTTCAAGCAAGCACTTGCTAAATATTGGAAGGATTGCTGCCTTGCGTTCCACTTTCTACTTGAAGAAAAGTTTCTTCCTATCTATTCAAACTATGCCCCTCATAATTTTGCTAACTCAACTCTGCCCCCTCTCAACTTTCTCTGCTCCAAGGAGAACAACCCCAGACTCCTAGTCTCTCTTCATAGCTGAAACACTTCAGTCCAGGCAACATGCTGGTGAATCTCCTCTCCACCCTCTCTTGAGCAATCACATCTTTCCAATTTGCAGCAAGTACTGCACACAGTACTCTAGCCTGTATAGCCAGTACTATTATCTATATAATATTTTCTATAGCTTCACAACAACCTCCCTGCTCCTGAATTCAGTATCTCAACTAATAAAGGCTAATATCCCATATGCCTTTGTCACCACCCTGCCCAACTGACTTGCTGCCTTCAAAGTTCTGTGGACATGTACACAAGGTTCCTCTGATCCTCTGTACTGCCTAGGGTCTGACCTTTCATCATATGCTCCTTTGCCTTGTTAGTTTTCCCAAAATGTATCATCAGCCACTTTTTAGAATTAAATTCCATTTGCTACTGACAAAGCCATGTTGATTTGCCTTGATTAATCCATGCCTCTCCAGGTGGAGATTCATGTCTTGTCATGTCTTTCTTTTCCCTATTTACTCTATCCAGCTTACTCATGACTTTGAGAACCTCTATCAAATCTTCTCTCAACCACGTTTTCTCCAAGAACAGTCCCAATTTCTTCAATCTAACCTCATAGCTGAGTTTCCTCGTTCCTGGAATCATTCCTGTGAACCAGTCTCTCCAATGCATTCACATCTTTTATACAACGTATATCCAATACTGTACACAAAACTGCATTTGAGACCTGACAAATACAAATTCAACATCACCTCCTTGCTCTTGCATGTAATGCCAATATTAATAAAGCTGAAGACACTGAACAATTTATTAACTGCTCTCTTCACCTGTCCTGCGACTTTCAATGATCTATGAACATATACACCCAGGTCACTCTATCCCTGCACGCTTTTTAGAATTGCGCCTCATTTTCCATTGTCTTTCAATGTTCTTCCTACCAAGTGCTTCATGTTACACTTGTCTGCATTTGAGTCTCATCTGCCAAATATCCAACCACTCCACTAACTTGTCTATGTCCTTTGGGTTCCACAATGTTCTTCTCATAGTTTGTAATTCTTTCAATTTTTGCAAACTTTGAAATTGTTCTCTACACACCAAGATCTAGATCATGAATATGTATCAAGAAAATCAAGGGTCCTAGTACCCATTCCAGGGGAACTCCACTACAAACCTTCCTTTAGTTTGAAAAGTATCCATATCTCAAATTATGCTTTCTGTTTCCTATCGTTCGGCCAATTTTGTATCCACACTGTTAGTGTCCCTTTTATTCTATGACCTATAACTTACCTCACAAGTCTGTTATGTTGGGGGCAGCATGGTGACTCAGTGGTTAGCACTGCTGCCTCACAGCGCCAGGGACCCAGGTTCGATTCCAGCCTCGTGCGACTGTGCAAACTCCACAGACATTCTCCCCATGTCTGCGTGTGTTTCCTCTGGGTGCTCCAGTTTCCTCCCACAGTCCAAAAATGTGCAGGTCAGGTGAATTGGCCATTCTTAATTGCATTATTCAGAGGGAAATGGGTCTGGGTGGGTTACTCTTCGGAGGGTCGGTGTGGACCTTTTGGGCCGAAGGGTCTGTATGGAATCTAATTGAATCAAATGTTGTAATAATGTAGATGGCCCCACCCTTCATCTTAGCAGGAATATGTGGGCTCAGCATTCTCACTATTGTCCCAGGGATGCAAAACATCACCTGGTAATCACGTCAATGCCTACAGAAACACCTGCCTGTTCCCTTTGCTACTGAGTCTCATACCACTGTTATTCTTCCCCTGTTTCTCCACCTTATTGTGCAGCCGGCCTCTGGCTGCACTCCCCAGAGGAACAGTCACACTCCTTGTTTTCCAGCACAGGTAAGCTGGTCTGGAGTGGGATGCATTCTTGGGTCTTCCTGACTATCGGCCTGCACCCCTTCTTCTGCTGGTCACCCATTCCTTCTCTGGCCGCACTTCGTTTAGCTGTGGAATTACCGAGTCAAAAAACTTGTTATCCCCGTAACTTATCCTTGTTGATGCACTTCTATGCCTTGAGATCTAGCTCTGAAACCTGGCACTGAAGCTGGTCAAACTGATGGCACTTCCTGCAGATGTGGTCACCCAGACTGTCTTCAGTCTCTAAGACCTCCTGCATCCTACAGACCTGGGACTAACCTTCCTTCCCAAGCTTATAGTTGAAATAATTTTTCCCTTAAATTTAAGCTAAGTAGAAAGTGACTTAAGTTACTTTCTTTGAAAGTGACTCTAGCACTCTTATCTTTCCTTAATACAGCTTTAAATATGAGATGAGCAACTTGCCCACTGCCTACCAAACAGCTCTCAGCCTTGCATTGACATCACTTTCATCAACTTTTTTGAATACTGATGGAGTTCCTAGCAGAGTTTGCCTGTTGCTTTGGCTGACTGAATCTCTCACTCTTTCTCCCTCAGGTTTCTGTGGGCCCACATTCCTCTCCTGTGTCTTGTCATGAAGTCCTCACATTGCCCATTACTCACCCAATAAGTTCTTCTAGTTTAGTAAGCAGGTTGGAATCTGAAATCCATTTTAATTCAAGGTAGCTCTAATCTATTATTTGTGTCAAGCCAATTTGTGTGGTGAAGGCATTTTAACCTATTACCTACCTCTTCTGGTGTATCTCTGTAAATTTATTGAGCTGACAGCTTTTCCATTCCATTGTGCAAAGAGCTGATTTTAAAATTACATTTCACCCACACAGCAAGCTGGAATAGCTTCTTAAATGTAGGTAAAAGTTGGAGCCTGTACATCATGCATTTAGATTAGCCAAAATTATCTGTAGTGAATTCTCCAACAAAATATGTTTCTTTGCTATTGTCTTCTGCTAATGGCATCTTGTCTCAAAAAGGATCCTAGCCATCTCCAAAGCAGTTGCTATCAGAGAAATGGCAAATATCTCCTTGCTAGAAATGAAGTAATTGGAAGCAAATGTCAATCTCTCTCATAGGTAGCTGTTTATCTTGTACAGATACTGCTGAAAGCTAGGTTAGCTTTACAAGTTTTGTAGATTCATTGCGCCCTCTGGTGGCTACAGATATATACCAAATATCTTGGCATTGCAAGTTTCACAATATCAAAGCTATTGATAATTGTGTTTCTCTTGGTTGTTCTTAATTAGGTGACCACACACTCCTAATGTTCTTTTAGCAATAAGTTAACTTGTATCCGGTTGAATGCTGAATTGTAAGACAATACTGAATTGTACATCCAATCACTTCTCTTTAAGCCCCACAGGTTCTTCCTGACTATTTGAGGTCAATTTGACAAATGGATAAGAGGACTTTGGGAAAACTGACTGACTGTTTTATTTCATATGTATGTGCAGAGAGGAAGCCCTAGCACTGAGGTATAAAGCATGCTCTGGTGGGTGACAGAACCCCTTTTTGAGCTCTAAGCAGATCACAGCATGCATGCTACTATTCCAACCTTCAATGTTTGTGCCTTACATTAACTTTGTATTCCTCCACAGTCGTTCATAGACGTTCATAGACATTGTCTGTTCTTTTACCCAAGGCCTCTGATAATATGGGGTTTTCGCTACTAGCCTTGACAGTCTGAATGACTCATTTGTTATTCAGTTCTCTGCACTGGCTTTGCTTATTACTGACTATCTGGCTAAAGTTTTAAACTTTAACCCCTTCAAGACCCATTTGTATAAATTTCAATGTTCTTGCTCATATTTTTGACTTTGTTCATGACCTTCATCCTATATTGCTGTTCACTCTCATGTCCCTTGGTGCAATGTATATTTCTATAGTGTTGGAATACTCGTTCCTTGATTGCTCACCACCATCACTGGTGGCTATTGTTTGAGATACTAAGGTATCTGGAATTCTCGATCCAGTTCTCCCACATTCCTCTCAGAACCACTGCATTAAAAATATGCTGTTGTAATACACTTCCTTTCGTCATCTCATTGATTCCCATTTCCACTGTCTTCATCCTTCTGTCTTTCAATGCTTGGAATCCATTTTTTCTTTCTATTGTGGATGTGGAGCACTACATTTGTGCAAGCTTATGTCTTCAAACAGTTCTGGCTTTGTTTACTGTTAATGCCAACACAAAAAAAACCCTGCTCCTGTCCTTCTTATGATAAATGCATGTCAAAAAATCTATTATAATTGAACTATCAAGAGATTACAACCTAACAATATCAAGTATTTTGGGTGATCAAACATTAACTGTATGTTCTGCCTCTTTTTTATTACAACATAATTAATTTCTGGTCTATCGCATGTTTTTTTTTCTTAGAAAATAAGCATATGTATTCTGTCACCTGAAGAAGAGGAATAGGGGAGCACCTCCATAATTCTGTGAGATATCCAGGTGGCTCATGTTTACAGCCGTACCTTTTGATTTGGATCTTGAGAGCATAGCATGCAGTACCATCTGACAATTTAGTCAGCAGTGAAGGAGTACTGCACCGCCTGAAGCACTGAGTTGAGCTTCTAACTCTCCAGTAGTTGATTATAAAAGATCCCACAACACTATTTGAGAATATTGTTCTGACTATTATCTATTCATTAATTGACATCTAATGGTGAATGATCTGGTTGTTTAATTCATTGCTGTTTTTGGGAGACTACTATGCACAAATGGATGCTGTTTCTTATGTCACCACAATAACCATTCTGTTGGCTGCAAATCATTTTAGAAACGTCTGAAATTTTACTGTAAAAAGTCAATTATTTTTAAACTAACGCATAGAGATTAGGAATGTTCCAGATTTGATTCCGTATGTATTGAGTTATGTGATTACAGTTGAATTGGAAAATTCCATCCCCTTTAACTAATGAGGAAAATCCAGACAGCTACTCCTCTTACTCTTATTATCCTAGTGAATCCAGGCAATTGTTATGAAACTAGTAAAATTCACATTGGAAATGATATGCAAGTTATATCTTTCTATTCATGAATGTACAGAAGTAATTGGGAAACTAATAGAATGTTATAACTTGTTGCAGTGAGGAAATTGAATACAGCAGCAGTACATTGGGAACAGTTCAGAGAAGGTTTACTCGACTAATACCTGAAATGGATGGGCTGTCATCTGAGGAATAATTGAACAGAATAGGCTGCTATCTGTTGGAGTTTATAAAAGTTTGAAGTGATTTAATTGAATGTGGCAAGGACGTATCCAGTTTTGGAAGAACCTAGAACTGGGTCACCATTTAAAAATAAAGAATTGCACTTTTCAGGTAGAAATGAACGTGAAATATTTTCTCTGGGGGTTGAGAGTCTTTGGATATCTCTTTCTCTAAAGACAGTGGAAGCAGACTCATTGAATGTTTTTATGGCAAAGATTCTTCATAAGCAAGGGGGTGAAATGGTACATGATGTGGAGATGCAGAGGCAGGAATGAGGAGTTGAACATCATGATCAGATCAACCTGATCTTATTAAATGGTGAAGCAGGCTCGGAGCCACTTGCCCACATTTGATCCCATCACCAAAGGATATATTGTATATATGCATGTAAGCATGTTTTAATCATTATTTTGCACCCAACAATGATTACTGCGTTATGTTCATGCCTCAATAGCCAGCTCATAGTAAGGATCAGCATCATGGTTGTAATGCTAGGTTTGACAAGTGGAACATACTCCAAAATGAAGTTATTTTCTTTAGGAGAGAGAAATTGGAAAAAGCAAATAAATTAATCAGTTCTCGCAGTTTTAATTGAGATTTAGTGATTTCGAATGGAAGTAGATAACTTACATTTCGTTTCCAGTGGCAGTCGGGTTGGTTACATAACCACTATACTTACATCACATTGATACTCATTGACAAACTGAAGTGAACTTTGTCTAAGTTGTGTGAAGTTAGAGAAATGTTACATGCATTGCCCAAATATGTGCAAACTCTACTATTTATTAAGGTTGATTTGACTACAATTCTTTCACTTGTTGTCCACAACCATCTGATGAAGAAGCAGTGCTCCGAATATACCTGTTGGACTATAACCTGGTGCTGTGTGATTTTTAACTTTGTACACCCCAGTCCAACACCAGCGTCTCTAAATCTTTCACTTGTGATTGACATTGCATTAGCTAGTAGATTTTGCTGAAGAATAAAATTATCTGAAACCTTTTAAATAGTTTTAATGCAAATAGTTTTAATGCGAATATTTCTTTAAACTTGGAACATGAATTTCCTGGTATCCAGATGGACTCTTTGAGAAGTTTGAGTTGCTGTACTTCTGTTGTGAGGAGCTCCATGAAATGTTTATTTTTCAAGCACGTTTTTGTTCATCTCAGTCAAGTAACAGGCTTTGTTTCTGAGGTAATTGCAGCTGTCTCAGAAACACTGAAATGAGTAACTATTTTGCGAGGAACTCTACTTCAGATCCTCACTAGTCTATCTCTTAATAGTTTGCCACATGGTATATATCCCCAAACCACACAAAATCTCACTGAAAAGGTTTGGAAACAGAAAATTATAATATATTCCTCTTTCCTCTTGAAATAGTCACAGAAATATACAGTCATATTCACTCAAAAATGCTGCAGGAAATGAGAACCATAGAATGATGCTGTAAAAATATTTGATCCATTAAAACTTTAACGCAATGTAATTGACATAGGACACTGAACCAAACTGAACAGATTGTGGAAAAAGCATTATGTATGGTCCCACTTGTGACCATTCAAAATGCATAAAATGATTCCAGTTTGTATCATAACACCTTAGAGAGCTGCTGCAACCTCCCTCATACCAGTCATTCGTACTTACATTGGTATTCGGTTGACTCATTGCAAAAATCAAGCCACCCCCATCTCTCAAGATGTTAATATCATAATGTTCAATATTAATGTACAGGGCTTTCATTTTGTCTTAAGATAATTTTTAGATTCTGCAATATGAAGCATATGGAACATCATGCACTTTCTCGGTTGTTGTTGTGATAAGAGTAGTGGATCTTATTATAATCCCAGGTGCGAATGAGAAGCCTTAGGTAGATTTGACACTACCAATCTTTTTGGTTGGTATGAATCTACATTACGGATAAATATGGAAAGGCATGTGCACACAATGTCTTTGGCAGAAATTAGGCTTATTCTTAATAAACAGTAAAGGTTTATTACATAATACGTATTAGCTACTTTCATTGTATCTGAAATATATTATGGTCTCCTGTGGGACATCAGGCCCAACCTAATGGCTGCTACTCAAACATCAGTTACTCAGTTTCGAGTCAACTGAACAACTACACCTCTAGTTAATTCCATCCAGAAACAGTTCTTCATACCTGCTGGATGAATCTTACCTTGTCTTGTCAGGCAACCTTTTCAGATACTAACCGACTTATACATCAGAGTTAACAATTCCAAGGAACTATTGAGGCCAATAGCCTAGCCATGATGCATTTAAGAGAAAACCAAATAAACAAGTAAGGTAACGGCTGGAAAGAAGCTGGCAGTGGGAGGGGGAGGATCATTGTGACATGACATAAGCAGGAAAAATGACATGGTTTTGTGTAAGTTTGAGGAACAAAGCAAATTAAGAAGCAAAACCTCAATGATCATACTATCTGTATAATTAACTATGCAATGTGAAAATTGTCATAGGGCAAATCAGAATAGACTTTAAACTGTGGTTTAAAGAGTGGTGTAGGTGAGTGGGTTCTGGTTTGTGAGGCATTAGCACTAATAATGAGGGAGGTTGAATCTGGATGGGTGGCATAGTCTCCACCTGACAGGAAGGGATGGGGAATATGAATCTCAATAGTCAACCAACCAATAAGAGAATTTACAAAGAAAGTAAAAAGATAAAATTAAAGGCTCTGTTTCTCGATGCATCTAGCATCCAAAACAAAACTGATGAACTGTGAATACAAATACAAATGAATAAGTATGGGATGGTAACCTTTACAGAGTCTTGGCTGCAAGGTGACAAGGATTGGGGCCTGAATTTCTTACAATGGAGGGAGATGACTTGGTTTTGGAAAACTAAAAGGTGAAACCAGTTTGGATAGAAATGAAAAATGATAAAGGCAAAAAGTCATTTGTGGAAGTGAGGAACGGACCTCTTGATATTCATTACACAGTATGGTGGATCAAAGGAGGAATTAATGAGAACCTGTCAGAAAGGTATGGCAAGAATTATGGGCGATTTAATCTATGTGCAGATTGGAAAAAATCAGATGGGCAAAGATGGCCTTGATAAATCCTTTTTGGATAATCTCTTAGAACAGCAAGTTCCAGGGCCAATCAAAAAGCAGGCTATTTTGGATCTGGTACTCTGCAGTGGGAAGGATCAATTAATGATAATGAAGACATCTCAAGGTAGCAGTGACTATAATGTGATTGAATTTAACATTGATTTTGACTCGGGAGGAGTGGGCCAAGACTATGTTTTTTTTAAAAAAATGAAATAAAAGGAATTATGAAGAAAGTAGAGCTGGCTAAAATGAATTGGCAAGATACAGTACAGAAACAAAATACAGGTGGCAGATCAGAAAACTGGACAGAATTTTTTTTTTAAAAAAGCAATGAATGGCCAAAATATTGATAGAGAGAAATATAGGGTATGAAAGATAGCTAACCAGAAACCTAAGAACATAAGAGTTTCTGAAAATATTTAAGTAAGGAAAGATTTAACAAAGTTAGAAAATTAGACTAAGAAAATGTCAGATGCATTAGTAATCACTTTAGAGGATACAGGTAACACAGCAGAAACAGCAATAAATCAGGAAATGGAAGGAAAAGAGAAACTCAGGAAAAGCATACTTACCAGAGAAGTGATACTGAGTAAATTATTGGAGTAAAGATGACATGTGCCCAGGTCTTGATGGACATCAGCTAGGGTCTGAAAAGAAATGGCTAGTAAAATAGTTAATGCATTGGTTTTAATTTTTCAAACCGATTTCAATTTGGGTATGGTCCTATTCGATTCGAAGATGGTGAATACAACTCCTGTATTCAAAAGGGGAGGGAGGCAGAAAGCAAGAAATTAGAGGAAATTACAGCGAGGCACTGTCACAAGGTGAAGGTAATTAGGAAGAAGGTTTTGTGAAAAGGAACTTAAATTTGACTAATCTTTTGAAGTTTTTTGAGAAAGTAACATGCCGTCAATAAAAGGGAAACAGTGGACATACTTTCAGAATGTCAGACTTTCAGAAGCCGTTTGATAAGGTGCCGTATCAAAGATTCTTAAGAAAAATTAAAGCTCATTGTATAGGGGGTAGCATATTGGCAGAATTGCAAAATTGGGAGAAAGTGAGAACTGCAGATGCTGGAAATGGGAGTTGAAAAGTATGGCAGTGGAAAAGCACAACGTGTCAGGCATCATCCAAGGAGCAGGAGAATTGATGTTTCGGGAATCGTCTATTCTGCTGTTCCTCAGATGCTGCCTGAGCTGATGAGCTTCTCCAGCACCACACTTTTCGACATAGATGTAAAATTGGCTAGCTAATATGACAGAGTAGGTAAAAATTGGTCTTTTTCATATTAGCAAAATGTTACAAATGATGTACAACAGGGATCAGTGCTGGGACTTCAACTGTTTGCAGGTTATATAAATAACTTAGATAAAGGGGCAGAACATATTGTTGTCAAAGTTGCTGACAGCACAAAGATAGGTAGGAAAATATGTTGAAAAGTATATGATGTGCTTGAAAGAGGATATGGATAGGTTAAGTGAGTAGTTCAGATGTAGTTCAGAGCAAATATTTGTTGGTGTAAATTCAGTCAGTTGGATTTTTAGCATGGGGCCCTTTCTTAAATAAGAAATTGTCATGCTTTTGTATGAGGGATTAGCCATCAACGTCAAGTACTTAATAAAGTGCCTTTAAGACCCAGAAATATCTCTAGGGGTTCAAAGAGGATTAAAGGAGAAATGAATGGCAAGTCAAAGAAAGAATTGGGAGCAATGACCCAGATTTCACTCAGAGGTCGATTTTACAGACGATTTTAAAGGTGGAAAAGAGTATAGAACTTAGAAAACTTTTCAGAGGGATCTACTAGTTGAAGGAATGACACTAAAAATTTCTCAATGTCAATTATAGGGTGATGCATTGTTTATTTTTGTCTTAATATAAAAATCTGGAAGGTGCGATGTATACTTGTAAACCATCAGAATTACATTTCATTTTATAGTGAGAGCAAAGTTCTTTAATGTAATCCAAACTGTGAGACTGAGTTATAGATTTTCTTTCCTGTGTCTGTTATTTATGATGCAGTGTTTCTGAAAGGCCATTAAAGTTAAAAAAAAACTAACTGCAGTAGACGTAAATCTAGTTAGGTAATCCAGGGAAATAGCATCCCAGTGTGATATAAAATTTAGTAAGCATACTGAATTCAGTATGCTGTTGACATAACTAAAGGTGGCATAAGGCACAGAATAAAATTGAGTGGGCAATTTCATTGTTCACCATGAGGATTGGCTCAATAGCACCACCATTGATTGAGCTGTCTGAGGCCTAAAGGATGTAAATCACTCAGCTAGATTTATAGCAGATGGTAAGGAAGTAAGAAAAACCTACGTGATGTTGGCAATCACCAAATTCGTTACATTTGCATCTGGCCTAGATATGAATGATTACTGTATAGTGAGCGTGGTGATGAGGTCTATTCTTCACATTGAGAATGCCCTCCATCATGTTGTGTGGCACTACTACCATCCTAAATGGATATTTTGAACAGATGCAGCAACACAAACTTGGTTATCCATGAGGCAGTGGGCCATTACTAGCAGCAGAATTGTATTTAAACACAACCCGTAACCTGGCATATTCCCACTTTATACTTTAAACTGGGGATCAGCTCCATGAATCAACTAATTAGAAAAAGGAAGTGGAGAATGCTTTCTATCTGGCAAGGTAAAGAGAATCTTATGCCTTGTCAAATTTGCCTTGGCCAGTAGCAACTGCATCTTGAAATTCAGAAGAGCAAGCTTCAACCCAGGGGACTTGAGTACACAGTTGGTCTGACACTTGAGTGTAGCAAGTCGTGTGATGCTGGCAGAGGTGCAGTCTTGTGAATGTGTTTTTAAATCAAGGCTGTTCCTCTCCCCTCTCACATTGACAAAAAATATCTCATAGAATTTGAAAAAAGGACAAGCAAGTTATGCCTGGTGTTCTAATTAATATTTGTCCATCACAGTACACAAAAAATCTCATTGCTGTTTTTGGGAATTTCTCTGCACAAAATGGCTGCAAAGGTTCCTAGATTGAAACATTTTGAAGTAATTGGAATGTCCTGAGGTCAAGAAAGAACTATATAATTGCATTTCTGTCTTTGCTCGTACTATAGTTGCCTTCAGCTCTCCATGGGCTGTTAGTTGGAACCTGTAATTTGTACATCTGATACCTTTGCTAATAAGTATGTGGCCTGTGGTATTTGTCTAGCCAAATAGTAATAAGATATAATAAGTGTTTACTGGAAAGTAGAAACACGTGGAGGCCATTATAGTGCTTTATGGTGAAGGGATTTTGAGCAGGTCATTTTTTACTACTTATTGTGAATTTACAATATAATGGTCCTTGTGGCACACAATGTTCTTGGATGCATTTTAATGTAATTTATTCTGTCAATGCATGTGCCATTATGCATATTAAGCTAGATAATGATGCAGTACCAGCCAGTCGAACATTATTTTTGTTTCTCATGCACTCAGGTTGAGCAATACTAAGTCAGGATAAAGATGGCTTAGATTCAATGCTGGAGCTCTCTTACGAGGATTCTGACCATCTGTCCAAGTCCCAATGTGACATTATTGCTGTAATTTTTATCTCTTTGTGCTCAGTCAGATGTTGTTGGATTCATGCCAGCTAGACTCATGCACTACCCAAAATGAAAAGCCAACATTTAAAATACATCTCTCTGTGCTGGAGTTGACAGTAAGAGTCCAGATATACTCATTATATCTTATAACTTCTGGAAGATAGCTGTTTGTCAGAATGGCCATTCTAATTTTAAATCAAGAAAACAATGGGTTTGACCAATCAGAATTGGGGGAGCAAATTATTTGTGGGCATCTTCATTACACACTCCTGACGTACTAGTAAAAAAGTGCTTGACACACACCTCCGTCAGGTTTTGAAGCTCAGTTTCTATGAGTGGGTACTTCCTGCAGTAACTGATGAGCAGCCAATCATATCAAATATCACAGGCATGGCCAGGAATGATTCTCAAAAGGAACATCTTGAGCATACCAATTGCTTTGCAACTTTCACAACTACACAGGTATGGTGGGCTTAATGGCCAGCAGTCACACGACACCGCATTTATAGTCCAGCAGGTTTATTTGGAATCACAAGCTTTCAGAGCGCTGCCCCTTCGACAGGTGCTTTTATCTCAGTCCAACACCGGCAGCTCCACATCACGGCTTAATGGACTTGATCAGTGTTTTTGCAAAGTCAAAAAGTATGGTACTGGAAAAACACAGCGGTCAGGCATCATCCGAGGAGCAGGAGAGTCAATGTTTCAGACTCTTCTGTTCCTCGGATGCTGCTTGACCTGTTGTGCTTTTCCAGCGCCACACTTTTTGACTCTGACTCTCCAGCATCTGCAATTCTCATTTTCTCCAATGTTTCTACAATCAGAAACGAAATGTAGGAGCACATTGTGTACAAGTTGTGGGTTGATGATGAACAGTTCAGTTTTCTAATTACAAGGGTTAATTCTGATGGCTTAGTATGACGGTGAGCAGCGTGACAAAGCTGTTTCTATTTGGAGTTTGCACGGTTTCTCAGTGTCTGTGTGTGTCTCCCCTGGGTGTTCCGGTTTCCTCCCACAGTCCAAAATGTGCAAGTTAGGTGGATTAGCCATGCTAAATTACCCATTGTGTTCAGGGATGTGTAGGTTGGGTACGTTAGTCGGGGGAAATGCAGAGATACAGGATAGAGTAGCGGGATGACTCTAGGTGGGATGCTCTTCAGAGGGTTGATGTGGACTTGTTGAGTGAAATGGCCTGTTTCCACATTGTTTGGATTCAGTGGATTCTATGGATCTGGAGGGCGAATGATATTATGCAAATTTAATGTTCATTATATTCTTATTGTCTTTATTTTAAAGAAATTATTTAACATGCTTCCAAACATCAATAAAGCTTTTTTAAAACATCTTATTTCTTCTAACTTGGTTGGCGCAATTAGCTCCTATGTCTGAGGGTGATCTTTGGTTAAAGGTGCCCTCCGAGGTTCAGTGACTTCTTGCTGATAGCTTTACAGTATTTACTGTCATAGATTGACTTCCAGTTCACCAATGCTCAGTTAAAAGAATTCACATCTTGTTTCAACTCTTTCCTTGGCCTTGCCTTTCTCTGATTCTGTGATTACCTCCAAACCTACCATTCTCTGATCTCTGAGCTTCTTCTGTTAAACACTTATTCATCTCTCACTTTCATTCTTGCAATATTGTCAACCTTGGCTTCAGCTTCCTAGGGATTAAGCTTTAGTGCCTTGTCTAACCCTGGTTCTGTCTCTACTTTTCTTTTATCCTTTGAGATACTCTGTAAAACTCTACCATTTTGACTATCTAATATTTCCTTAAATGGCTTGGTTTAAGATTTGTGAAATAATCTATCTTGAGACTTTACCCGTTATGGTGTTTGTCTGTATCCTTTCTGTCTGCAAAGAACAGGAACCTGTATATTAATATATGTAGCTTCCGATACATAGGTGTGCCGTGCTGCAAACCTGATTTGCAATCTTAAATTTGTCATCATTATTATTCTTGGAACACTCAGGATTATTTAATTAATGGTTTCAAATTATGGAATCACATCTAATGTTTGACATTGTTTTGAATTTGTAAGCGTGAGATGGTTGGGTACAGTCAGTACCTGGTTTGTTTCACACAGGTGACATAATCCACCAATCTTTGGGACCTGTGGCTGACATACCCTGGGCAATTTGTCAACTAGGACATTGAGCAAAGGGGGCTCATTTGACTGTTCCTCTTCAAAAATAAATTTGAGAGAAGTATGAAGTCCATTAACCAGTATATAAAGCAAAATCTTTATGTGCTGCTGTGAATTCAGAGATAGTAAACATATCATCGACATATATTATAATGTACAAGGGTGGGAAGTTAGGTGTCATTCTATCAAATACATCTTTATCATGAAACACAGAAAAGACATTTGAGAGAGCTGGGTTGGCAGGGTGCAATGGCAACGCCGTTTATTTGGGCATATGTGATGTTACTAAAACTGAACTCAGTTGTGAGAGTTGCTGAATTCTTAAGTTCATTGTTTCACACAATGGTGGTGGGTCTGTTCAATGTGATATACAGTATTAAAAAGTTGTTTTCCCTTTACATTGCTATTTGTCAAAAAATGTTCTGATGAGTGCAAGATAAAAAGCTTCCACAAATGGGTCTTTTTCTCAGCAGTCCCTCAATTCACTTTTAATTGATGATAGACTTTGTTTCTATTTGTTCATGGGATATGGTCTTTGCTGGCAAAGTTAGCATTGTGATTGTACATCCCTAACTTCTCTTGAGTTTTAATTTGTATTGAACAAGCATTGTGAACTGCTTCAGCCTCTGTGGTTATTTCCATGGTATCGTTAGGTCGGATCAGGAAGTGCTATCAAAGGAACCTTGGTAAATTCCTGGAGTACATTGTGTGGCTAGCAGTCACTGTTAACAGTGGAGGGAATAAATGTTCCGTGTGTTGGATGGGATGCTAATCATGCAGGTTGTTATATCTTCAATGATTTGCAAGCTTTTCTCGTGTTGTTAAAGCTGCATTCTTCCAAACAATTGGAAAATATTCTGTCACATTCCTGTCATGTTTTTCATGGTGAAGGATTTTATGTGGCAATAGGAAGTCAGTTACTCATCAGAGCATAACAAACCTCTCCTCCCAGCAAAAAGAATATTAGGCAAGTATTCCTAACCTGGAATGTGTATATCACGAGTTGTTAGTTAAAATTACATTTAATGGCACAAAAAGTTTTCACCGAGCTGAGATACTTATTTCTCATATGAGTAGTATATCCGCTCTGGCTAAATACTTTGTTGTTGCCATGCAATTCATATTAGTTTTGCGTAACCATTACAAACAGTCTACAGCATTGAAACAGGCCAATGGCTGTCACTGATTGATGCCTGCATGTACTCTCCATGTCACTTTCCTTCAGCTCCTCTTGATCTGACCCCAATAACATATCCTTCTATCCTTTTCTCTCCCATGGGCTTAGCTCGATTGCCCTTAAAAACAACTTGTGCCTCTTATCTTGACTACTCCTTGTGAAAGTGTATTCTAACCACACTTTTGTAAACGTGTTTCTTCTGAATTTCTTCTTGGATTTATTAGTCAATATTTAATATATCTTATATCTAATTGGATTTCCACACAACTGTTAATGGTTTTCTACCTCTTCCCATCAAGTTGTAAGTCTGTATTCCAGCCATGAATCGGAACTACAATTTCTGTTTTTTGATAAAACTACAAACACTTTGCTTCAGCCGTTGCATTTGATTACTGGTGCAAAATAATACAAAGTAAGAGAAACATGACCAGGCATGTATCATAAGTTAAAGTGTAATCTATTGCCTTGAAATGTACCCATGGAATACAAAAGTAAATACAATCACTTGGATTCACTCTAGTAGTTTTTGAGCAGTAGCTTTAGCTGATGGACTACTTTAGATTCCAGACTACCCATGAACAACACCGTGGGATACTCATAATTAGTTGAAAACTGCAAGATTGCCAGTGCCAGAAAAGTAATTCCTAGCAGGCCCAGGCTTGAAACGGCTTACTGATATTTCAGCACCACGGACAGGTACCGTGCTGTGATTTCATCCTATGGTTGGAAACCTCATTTGAAATAAAGTTAAAAATCACACAACACCAGGTTATAGTCCAACAGGTTTAATTGGAAGCCCACTAGCTTTCGGAGCGACGCTCCTTCATCAGGTGATTGTCCATACGTCACTCCGAAAGCTAGTGTGCTTCCAATTAAACCTGTTGGACTATAACCTGGTGTTGTATGATTTTTAACTTTGTAAACCCCAATCTCACACCGGCATCTCCAAATCATTTGAAATAGTTTACTCCAATCCCACCCCACTCATTAGTTGCCAGACACTAAAATGATGTTAGGTGTGATTGGGGGTGGAAGCAGGGGAGATCAATAATCAGTAGAGACCATGCTAAAATGTGAACTGGAAAATTGGTTATTTATGTTAATATTAAGCAATTCGTCAGAAGATTGAGGAAATTGATCATGAAAACTCTGACACAATATGTTTGAGTGCACAAAAAAAATTAATAGCACCTGTGGAGAGAGAAACAGAGTTAACATTTTGGGTCCAGTGACATTTTGAAGTTCTGGAAAAAAGTCATTGGACTCAGGACATTAACTCTGATTCCCTCTGTACAGATGCTGCCAAACTTGCTGAGTTTCTTCAGAATGTTTTGTTTTGATTTCAGATCTACAGCATCCACAATATTTTGTTTTTATTTGGATGTTCAAGTGGTGCTATCCTGCACATGAGACATGTATCTAAAATCCTTTGGTATGTTTTTAGTGCTTTAAGTAATTATTACAGGTTCCATGGCAGCATTTGAAGACTGGCGAGAGTACTTCTGATGCTCTGGCCAACAAATTTGCCGATCAGCTTATTATTGCCTGTTGGATCTATCATTGCATAAAATGGCTGCAGTATTTGCTTGTATAACATCACTCACTGCACTTTAGTATGATGCATTGAATTTGAAATTCTTTGCAAGATTTCTGACCAAAGCATTAAATCACCATTAATATCTAAGTCTCTGTTCTTTTACCACATACTAGGTCAATCACTCAATCTACCCCTTTACCGGCTGCGAGGCCCTCAGTCATTGCTCTCAGTACATTGTAGTATATTTAATTGTAGATATATTGTAGATTGTAGATATATTTAATCAACCTGTTCAGACCATATTATGGTTTACCCCTGAGGAAGGTGGAACTTGAACCCAAGCCTTCTGTCTCAAAGGTAGGGACACTGCCATTGTGCCACAGAGTCCGCTATCCCTACAAAAATACTTGAATAAGACCAACTGGACTTGAGAATTCAGGTCCCCACATCCCTCTGTCGAATGCTCCATTCTGAATAACTTTTATAAAGCAATACGCTGTCTACTGGCTTCATTAATCATGACAGTTTATCAAAAAGAACCAATTACCAGAATCTAGTCTGCTGGAAAAGACTGATGATGTTATTGATTTCAAACAGCTAGCACAGGAATGATGGAACAAATGGCCTCCTGTGGCATATGATGAAGTGAATATGTGATTTTTTTTACAGTGCACATTAACAATATGTGCCCTGTTGGCTTGTGGAATGTAGATGGTATTACAATCTTCATGTAACTTAACTCAGTGCCAAAGAGTTCTCTAGCCTGAACAGTTAGCTATAGTTTTTGAGTAAATAAATTTAAAATATCAGCAGTTAATAACAACTGTAACAAAGCACAGCAAAATGTAATCTGATGGTATTGTACTTAGCCGAGTTGCAATGTTGGTGTCAGCCTCAAACCTTGGGCAGAAGTTGCAAACAGTTGGGAGGAAAAATAAAGTTATGTTTACTGATAGAAATGTAGACATACAGATAGTGAATGGAAATGGGAAATAAGGTAGTAGTGATGGAGATTTGAAGTTAAATGGACAGCTATGGTGGAAGTGAGATAGGACAGTGATATATTAAATATGCGCCTGGCTATACTCCAGTTTCTGTGTACTGATGTGCTTAATATTTGTGATCATTCATGATATTATCAGATCACCACCACAGCCCTCCAAATTTATTGCACCTCCTTAGCTACTACTCACTGTGGCACTATTATTCACAAAGATATGGCAAGAGATACCTGAATGTAACATTCACTCACTGAATTTCAGCCACTTTGTCTCTATAGAGGCTGGTGGAGTTGCCAAATGAAAACATCTATTTCTTGTTATTTCTTTACTGACTTACAATGGCTCAGAGACTTGATCACCTTGTCACCTCTTTAGAAGTGGGGGGTGATGCAATCGGATCTACAAGGCTGAAATAAACAAACCTCATTATCTTTCAGATTTTCTGACATTCTATCATTGTATGACACCCCAAGAAAATTAGTCACAGCTATTTTGGGTTGTATAGGATCTTTCTTTTGCTTTCAGTAGCATTTTGTTCTCCAGCTTTGCTCATGCCTGAGTACACAGATTAATGTCACTCTGCCTATTCCAGTCATTTTTTCTTTATTGTGACATAAGGTGTGTGATCTATATAGATTTGATTTTTGCATTCAGATTTTTATATTTGAACTTGTGACATATGGATTTCCTGTGTGTCTGAAGGAGTTATAATGGATAACTTGTAAGTATTTCTGTAGCCATGGTGATTTTCTTTAAAAATAGTGGAAGAAGGTCTTCCTGGAGAGATTGGAGAGATTTTTTTGTTTACATTGGGCAAGATTACACACGAACAAAGTAAACCGTATGATGCATTAAGCTTTCAGATTCTGAAATTTGTGGGGGCTTACATGAAACACCCATAGCTTTGGGAAAAACATGCTTCTTTTAGTTTCAATTTAATAGTTTTCAATAGTGTTCTCAGCTAAATCTGGTTATGTAAAGTAGTTGCTCTGCAAAAGGACAAGCTATTTTAGAGTTGTTAAAAGTAGATCACCTTAGGGCAAGTAGTTTTATAAGACCAGAAATGTTTGGTTAAAAACCTGAAGGGGTTATTTGAAGCTCCGCAAGTTTAAGCTCAACTGTGTGATGAATCAATGAATATATTTGAATATATTGTGGGCGGCACGGTGGCACAGTGGTTAGCACTGCTGCCTCACAACGCCAGAGACCCGGGTTCAATTCCCGCCTCAGGCGACTGACTGTGTGGAGTTTGCACGTTCTCCCCATGTCTGCGTGGGTTTCCTCTGGGTGCTCC